>NW_023594010.1:0-17084 GCF_014839805.1 Manduca sexta
TTTAATATCGCAAAATATTTTACAATGTATTGGCGCAAAATGAAAACACAATGAACAATCGTATAAAAATGACAGATTCGAAATTCAAATGTAATATTTTTTTATAATTAAGTGTAACAGTATTTATGGCCAGACTAAGTATATCATCACGCTATACCCAATAGGAGCAGAGCAGTAATGGCTAATCTCAGGAACTACCGGTTCGAACTAAAAAATTCATTTTGTATTGGATAGCCTTTTGTTCGTGAAGTGCTATAGGCTATATATCATCACGCTATGACCAATAGGAGCAGAGCAGTAATGCCTAATCTCAGAAACTAGGAGTTTGAACTGAATAATTCTTTTTGTGTTGGATAGCCCTTTGTTCCTGGAATGCTATAGGCTATATATATCATCACGCTATGCCCAATAGGAGCGGAGCAGTAATCGCTAATCTCAGGAACTACCGGTTCGAACTGAAAAATATTTTGTGTTGGATAGCCCTTTGTTCCTGGAGTGCTATAGGTTATATATCGTCACGCTATGACCAATAGGAGCGGAGCAGTAATGAAACATGATGCAAAAACGGGGACAATTTATTATTTTTGAGAGCTTCTGTTGCGTGCGCTGCGTAAACGGTTAAAGTTATGCAAGAATAATGTATGACGGGATTGTTCCTCTTAAAAAGTTCTTCAAAAATATATCATAAAACAAAGTCCCCGCTGCATCGGTCTGCCCGAACGTGTTAAACTCAAAAACTACCCAACGTATTAGGATAAAATTTGGTATGGAGACAGTTTGAGACCCTGGGAAGAACATAGGCTCCGGGAAAAATATATAGCGTGACTTTTATAACGGAAAACTTTAGCCCGAAAAACTTTACAACGCGGGCGGAGCCGCGGGCAAAAGCTAGTCATATGATAAAACATCAGCGTAAATAGATATGGAAAATTATTTATTCATTTGTTTGATGCAATTAAAACTGGATTCACACTCCGTATTGAATCGTGGCCAATGTGATGTCTCGTTGTGTCGATCATAATTAAGGTTATCAGTTTTCGTATTGTAAAATATTGGCATAAAACCTGATTTGTATAAAATGTTCTGATTCTTTCTCAAAAATAATATTTTTCCCACTTTTTGCAACATTTTTATTGATGCTATGCTCCTTTTGATCATAGTGTGATGCGAGATGTTATATAGCCTAAGGCCTTACGCGATGAATGGGCTATTTAATACTGAAATAACTTTTCAATTGGAACCAGTAGTTTCTGAGATCAGCGCGTTTAAACTAACAAACTTTTCAATTTTGTGTATACTATAATAATATGAGCTCTGTATTATATACTGTCCCACTGCTACGCACGGGCCTCCTCTACTATTGAGAGAGCCTTAGTCCACTACGCTGGCCTAATACGAATTGGTACACTTCATACACCCTCAAAATCACTATACAGAATTTCCCAGGTATGCAGGTTTCCTCGCAATGTTTACCTTCACCGTTAAAGCGAGCGATAATTCACAAAGAATATACACATAATTAAAAAAATTAGAGTGTGTGCCTTCGTATTTGTAACTGCGAACATTCGTCTTTGCACACCGTTCTACCGTTCTATAGCCATCTATGCTGCCGCTGCTTTAATGTAACAGCATATAAGTAAATTACTATTTTATCAGACGTAAAACAGTACAGTAAAAAAATATTTTTCCGTATCCATTTACATAATTTGTGTTGAAATAAAATTATCTCGTAACAATATTCTTGTGAACTGACAAGCGCGCGATAGCAAGATCCGTGACGTTTCATTTTCCTTGTCAGCTTTGACTTTGTAAATGACGTTAGAAATGTCAACTCACGATTTTTATAATAATTTGAATGCTACAATTACTTACTGCTCTGTATTTATGTTATATAAAATCTGTTATGTTGTCTTTTTTTTGCGTGGGAAGTTAAAAATATAATTTACTAACGGATTTATTCTTTGTAGACTGGCGGAAGCGTGGCTTTTGGTCTGCAAATTGTGAACTGGTTGTTAAATAAGTAAAGAAACACTGTAATATAATAAACCAGCCTATTGGGTTGGGGCGGTAATATGGCAAAAAAAGTGGCCCTAATTATTATTCCACGTAATACTATTTTTCCTACTTGTGTTACGAGTATGAAAAATTGTAAAGATGTTTGTTAGCGCATCACGCATAAACCGCTCCATGGATTATAATATTTGGCTTACATATAAAGTAATTTCCATATAACATAGTGATTTTCTTGGGATATGCACATGTTATCACAAAACATACACGCATGTAACTATGTGGAAGCTACTAGTGGAATATAAATAAACTGACGATTAATTTTCCTTTAATATATCCAAGAGGAAGGGTAAATTAGTTAAAGCATGCCTCAGTTTTAATCGGGCCACAGCGTAAAAGATTGAATACAAAAACTAAATGAGTGTGAGCACGCCGGGAACTCTTTTATGAACATAATTAAATTTCTCCCACGCTCACATAATTACACATGCAGTTGGCTGTCTAAAGGCAGCTTCCTTACAAAAACAAGAGTAGGTGGCCTTCATAATGATGACCTGTTTATGGCTTCATAATTAACGACGTAAGGAGGAATTTTAATTAGATTCAAAAACAAATACGTTCAGCGGAGCGCAAATTGGAGTCGCGCAAGCAAAAAGACGAGGGTCGACGGCGCGCTGGAGACGGGCTTTTTTCGGTGTTAAACCGGTTTAACCCGTCTACCTCGTAGACTCGCCGAATAGACCTCAGCTTTATTAGTTTAGGAGTCTATTACGTCACCGTATGGACGTACAAAGGGGCTTTATTAAACCTCATCGGTCGGGTTCGCATTTTGAGTGAAGTTTTTGCTGTCCCAAGTTTGAGGATGGGCTGTGTTTGGTTTGTGCAACATATGGTGTTTTCTACGCTTTACGTAATGCTTGCAAAAAACAATATGTCCGAAGCGAGTCGGTGTTCGCAAAAACTTGATTTTTTATCAACGTCAGCTGTATAATATCATTGTTTGTCGCGTCGGTGGGGCATCTTCCGCATTCTGAGCCCGACTTTAGATTTCAGCAGAAAACCGTTTCGCCTTTGTAATATTTGGTATACACACAAAGAGTGAAAGAGTACAATGACAAAATATTTCGAAATAGTACTGTTCTGTTGTTTTCTTTGCCACTTTGTTTGCATTTTCATAATTTAGCCGCGGCGTATGGTAAAAACTTGTTGGAAAGGGGAAAGGTTGGTTTTATTAAATTACTCGGGCACTGTGACAAACAGTGGTCGGTTGGTTCTCAACCGTTCATACGTTGCGGCTGCGGGTCTAATAAAATACGTGTGCCGTCTCGTCCTACATTCCTTCCTTTGTTGTTTCACAAATCGTGTTACAAGTTTTTCTTGATTTAGCTTGTTTTTATCACGAGAACGTTTAACATAGTTGTATATTTTCTCTTCTATATTGCTTAGTTTGTGTAATGTTAATGATTGTTGCTTTTGAAATAACACTATATCCCTAAATTCTTTTTTACATATTCGATTGCTTTTTTTTATTTATACAATTTGCCGTCATAATTTAATGCTCTAATTTTGAAATTTTTGAAACCTGCAATATTTCAGATACCATACTCCTCATTCATCTTGCTAAAGATCATTGACCCTAAGAAATTTGTATACCGCAGAAGATCATCACATCTCATTATGACACCCGCATCTTGAACCCCCAACTCCCCTAAAAGCGTTGCATTATAATTCATCCGCGACCCCTCTCCCAAGCCGCTAATGAAATTACGACACAGCAAGACAACACAATTTACCGCAGGAATTTTTAAATGGATCTTCACTTGGCCTTTGTGTTTCAGGAGCGATAGAATCATATTTTCTGCAGGCCAAATGGAAATATTTGTATAGAGTTAGAAATATAGACAAAGTCTCCATTATGCGGGAATTTGCAAATGTCAAGCCACGGACAGATTTACTTTGCACTGTTTCAACTTCGCGAATCAGAATTAGACTTATTTTTAAATCCAAGTATGTCCAATATAAGTATAAAGTCTAGGAATAAGAAATTAATTACATTATACACTCCTTCTATCCTTTGAGAATATTAAAGAATAAAACGGTAACCACGTTGGTTTTTTTGTTTCATACACATCGCCGGCTGCCGTGTGTTTTTGTCCCAACAGCTGTGAAATTGAATTGTCTAAAAGCGGAATTGTCCCGTTGTGCTTCAGGTGGCTTGGATAATTTTGGATCGCTGCCTCTTCCGTTTTGAGAGTTATTTTTTTTAATCCCTTTGTGATGCTGGAAATAGTGTGATTGTCCGTGTATAGTATTGTATTTGTATACTCTTTGTTAATGTTCGTTGTAAGGTGCACTGACCTTTGAATTGAGTCGGTGACAAGAGTTCTTAACTGGATTAGCAAATTCTTTTCTGCAACCTAAAATACGATTGTACCTATCACTGATTTTATATAAAAAAAATATGGCGTCAATCGCAATTTAGCCCACATGAAATAACTCGGAGCAGGGCTAAAAACATAACCACGAAGACACAAAACTTATGTCCAACACGGCATAAGTGGACCATATGAAAACTTCGACATGCCATTGATGCCACTCGACTACACAAGAGTTAGTAGGGTTGTCAAACGCAATTTCCTTAATAAGCAGTTTTATTGCTATGTTGTTTTTCAGTTTATTGCCTTTTGGCGGGCATCCAGCGGGAACACGGATAACGATCGAGTAATTACTACAGTTGTTCCTCTTTAAATGTGTTTGGTACATTTTATTTAAGAGCACTCACGGGACGGCTCAAGTTTGTCGCTATAAAAAGAAAAAGTCAAGTGGGAAGTTGGATCTATTCGGGATGCTCGTCGTAAACTTACCTTCGTATTGTAGGACACGGTTTAGATTAGCTTGAATAAAACGGAGTGTGGCTATTAAAATAAGTGTTCTGAAATGGTTTCCTTTATCTGAGTGTTTGTATGCTCTTCGAAATAACTCGGGGTTTACGTATATACGTCTTCTATATTATTGTATTGTGCCTTTAAGAGGATATAAGCACCGTTCTATTTTGTATTAAAGGGCACTATTTATATTCCTTAATATATTAATTATGCGGCGAAATAACGAGATTAGTGGACTGTCAAGTTGTGATAAAGAAACTAAACTTTTGAACATTCTGCTATTTATTTACATATACGTATATATTATACATTTACATATATTTATTATCATTTAGTTAAATTTAAAAACATCATAACTGGTTCACTACAGCGGCTCGGCACCCACTGGTCCCCTGAAATTCGTACCCTGTGCCCACTCGTCCCCTGTAATATTTTTAGTGCCTACTGGTCCCCTCCTATAGAGTATTTTTTTGTTTTAAGCTCTTTAACTGTGGTACAATCGCGTGCTAAAGGCATAAATAAAATTCATTAAATTTATATAAGTATCACATTTATTACGACTATCGAGGCTGTGTTGTTACACCTCTGTCTGCCCCTGAAAAGGGGAAAAAGGTGTGATGCTACATATATATGTGTGTATGTAAGCAGAAAAGTCAACTAAACCCAACGCAAAAACACAATTAATATGTTTTTCCGCGTGGTAGGACTATCGTGCTAAAATTTTACGCCTCTGCCTACCCTGAAAATGAGGAAAGGTGTTATGCTATATATAAGTATGTAAGAAATAGACTCGACCAAACCTAAAGCAAAAACATAAATGATATGTTTCGCTAGCGACACGCCTATTGCGCTGAGTGTTACCCCTGTGCCTACCCCTGAAAGGAGAAAAGGTCTGATGCTAGTTATATATAGCATCACACCTTTATATATATACGTATGTATGCAAGAAGTAGCCTCAACCAAAACCTAATACCAAAACACAACTAATGTATTTCGCACGCAATACGACTATCGTGACGAAAATTGACGCCTCTGCCTACCCCCTGACACGGGGGAAAAGGTGTTATGCTATATGTATAAGTATATAAGAAATACATTCAACCAAACCCAACGCAAAAACATTTCAAAAATGTCACAAGAAAGCAAAATTCGCGATATCATTCACTTGAACATAATTATTCTAGTTTTTTTAGTTTTAAAACCAAACTCCTGGAGCAATTTTGAAAATAAAATCTATGGGAGCAATCTGGAGGTATATATACTCTTTCGAATAAAGAATTTTCCAAATCGGTCCATAAATGAGCGTTTTCTGAGGTACCAAACATAAAATAAAATTTATAGAAATGTCGTGATGCAAAACATACAGAAAAATCAAGGCGCGGACATGCCACAGACATGACGCGCACCCTAATATAAACATAAAAACCGGACGGGGCACCGTCGCGGGCGCCGATGTACGGGATCCCGTGCGGGCGGGGTGGGGCGCGAGTGCTGGCATTCGCGCGTCGCTGTCACAAAAAACTAGCTACGTCCTTGAGTAGTTGCGAGGTGTTTAGAAGGAAGATCATTGTATATTAAGAATAAGTGAAAATGCGGGACGATTATGTATTCAACGTAAATTTTTTAGTTTAATTGAAAATCATCCAGTTCTCTATAATTATAACAGACCAGAGTATTACAATAACTCTCTGTATATTAGCGAGATACACCAGTGGTAAGACATTTTCATCTTCGCAAAAAGACATGTTATCGTGTCAAATCCGACAGCTGAAAACCGCCGTCTCTTGCGGCGCCCAGCGTCACAACCGTGCCTCGTGTTTTCGATATTTTTAAAAATTACGACGGCGCCCCTTCCGTGCCATGTCTGCGCCCCAAGACCTTTCTGAGTGGCCCGCGCCTAACATTCGCGTGAACATAAGAAATCATTAAATAAACCGATCACTTAGGATTACCGGGGACGGTGGCCACTCACGAACGGTTATGCCTTTTACACAATCGTACATGCCTGTACTCGCTTATCATGTTTCTTCGTGTGATTTTGATAACGACGACGAGGGACGAAAGGGTACCTTATAAATAAATTAATATTAACTGGTCTCCTATCAGGGGACGAATGGGAAGATACAAGCGTGATTACAACCCGTATGACCGGGCGGCGTTCTCACAACTCTCCCGTCGGCTGCCGACCCACAGGACCCACCACCGGGCGCTCACCGGGTCACCATTCTTCCCCGATCCACTGTTCAAAGAACAATGGTATCTGGTAAGGGTCAGTTCTTTGGATATCTGAATGTTGTCAGCCAGGTGGACGGTAAAAACTAAGTGTATGATTTAAATATAAACGACCAGTTGACCCGACAGCCGTTGTCCTGTCTTAACTATGTATGCACGCGCGCATACTGTCGATCGCTGACAGTATTCGCTTATTTCAAACCACTGACAGTTATGCAAAATTAATATTGTCGTTAAGTTTTCTTAAGTTTTCTAATTTTACACGCAATTTTTTTTTTTTCATAAGAATCTTCTCCTGACAATAGCAACAACACAAAAAATGTGAAATCGGTCCAGCCATTCACGCGCGATGGCGTAACCAAGGGAAATAGGGATTCATTTTTATATTTATAGATTATAAAATTTTAACACTATTAATTTGAGAATTTTAAAATATTTAAAAGTAGGTCATGAAATATTAAATTCAATTCTCCGGACAATGTTGACGGGCGATTGGTCGTGGCAGTTTGCAGTTACTACCCGCCATTCTAAATTAACAAGTAACACTAGGCTAATTCTTGTTGCGTTGACCCTACTGAAATGGGGTGAGGGCATGATGATTACGACAGCGAAGACTTCATAGGCTTAATATATTTCTATTTTTTTGTACAAAAAATAATATGTTTCTATTTTTTTGTACAAAAAATGAAACATTTAATAACGTAAACTAAATACAAACGTAGCATATTTAACAATACAACTGTTTCTACTTAGTAACTACCCACATTACGTCGTCTAGATTAATGCTTCCACATCCCAAATACCCCAAACATCTGTATTTAAATCTACAGAAACGTTGGCGTGTTTTGTTATAAACGTTTAGGCTCTAGTTGTTAATTTTTGCCGAGTGAATTCATCACGGCAATTAGGGCAATGCCGTAACAAATAGCATTTTCACTCATTAAGTCAACAGCTGTACGTGGCAGGGAACTTAGTAAAGGAGATCTCATACCCAAATATTTGTTATGTTTATTTTCATTAGTTGAAAATGTTTATGGCGTACTATTTGTTTAAGGAAATTTCTGTTTGAGATTAAGTTGTTTAATTTATAATTCTACTACTGTTACAGCTAATTGTATATATTTTCTTTGTTTTTTCAATATTTGACTTGAGTTGCTTCGATTTTAGCAACTTATTTTTGGAAAATTCGAGCACGAAATTAATCATTACCACTGTTTCTTGGAACAAACATTAACATGATATTTTATCCAACAGAATGGCGGTGCAAAGGACGGATTGGACATGAACGTGGCAACGGCTTGGCAGAAAGGATACACCGGCAAAGGCGTTGTGGTATCCATCCTAGATGACGGCATACAGACCAACCATCCAGATCTGGCGCAGAATTATGTGAGTGTATTTGTATATAGCACGGTCACTTGTAAGGCATTTGTTGCCAAAAATGTAAGGAAATATCTATACACTGATCCTAAATAAATATAATAGTTTTGTATGTACTATCCCACAGCTGGGAACGTGCTATATTTACTGTTATATCTAGTATAGCATTTGAACTCACTATTGGGTTGTTCGTTTTTATTGTAAAGTGTCTGAGAGGGTTAACGCCTATGTTGATCACGCTGGCCTAGTGATAGCAGACTTTACATATCTTGGAAAATTGAAATTCTTAGATATTTAGGTTTCCTTACGATGTTTTTCTTTACCGTTAAAGATGGTGGTCATTTACACAGAATTTGCGCGTAATTTCCAAGTTAAGAAGTTTTGAACCGGCGGAATTTCGTCTCGGCAGTCCATTCCATTTCTAACTAAACTATCGGAGTATTTGTCGACCCAAAACGTCTTATAATTTGTGTAATTCTGTCTAATTTTGTGTGAACTATGCCTAAACTAAACCGTTAATACTAAAATATTTACGATTGTCATTAAAAGGAGTGCAGAATAATTTATTTATTTATTAAACCACTTTTTTTTCACCATAAAAATACTATACCTATTAAAGAATACTAAAATGAATATGTCGTAAAAGTACATGACCTGATGTTAGTCACATGCGGCTTCGTATTGTCTTCAAGAGGTGAAAGGAGACATATAGGTGACAGAGTAAGGTGACATCTTAAAGACCAAATAAAATTACGGTTAAATCAAACCGTAATTTATTTCTTTCATTATATGAGACAGACTTTTATGATGTACTTGTATGAGATCTATTAATTATATCTTTGAGTGAACAAGTCTTTAATAATGTTGAAATTAGAAAAAAAGTGTTCTAATGTTGTGAATTCTCATTTTTATGCCGGCTTTTAAAGAAAATAGCGCTCTGAGGTCCTGGGTTCGAATCCCGGGTCGGGCAAAGTGATATTTGGGTTTTCTGCTCAGTATCAGCCCGGAATCTGGAATTTGTGCCCGATATGGCGATAGGCTCGCCCCCTATAACATCATGGGATGGAACATACTTGGCGAAAAGTGGGTGCCTTAGTTGCGCCTCTGCATACCCCTTCGGTGATAAATGCGTGATGTTATGTTATGTTTAAAGATGGTTTATGTGAGATAATAATATACAAATATTGGTAAATGGTTATAATACAGTGAAACTTAAAATGTTTTAAGAATTACCTATTCTTCATTCATTTATTCCTCATTCTAATTACTTCACTATAGGATCTAAATTTACGTTCGGTGGTTGGGGATAAATAATAAATTAGTGTTTAGACCGTAATCCGAGGAAACTCACCGTTTGACATTAGAATATTTTCCCACAAAATGCCACCAAACCTTTACTCTAAAATATACCATTATAAAACACGTATTTATTTGATGGTATAACAATGAGCCCCAAAGTATTATCTCATGCTATCCCACTCACTCCCACTCCCACCATTCCCCAGGACCCGCTGGCGTCGACCGACATCAACGGGAATGACGACGATCCGATGCCGCAGGACAACGGCGACAACAAGCACGGCACGAGGTGTGCTGGTGAAGTGGCGGCTGTTGCTTACAACCAGTACTGCGGTGTTGGTGAGATTGGGATTCAATATATATATTTATTTTTTTATTATTTAGATTGCCAACAGTATAAATTACATAAGAAGTTATTTACAATGAGACATTTAAATGTAAAAAAAATAACAATGGAATCATACAAATCATAGGCATGCAAGATATATATATTTGGGAGACTAGAATAATTTGGATTTTTATATTGTGAAATATGTACTTCTTAAGCTCTCGACATTGCCTAGATATATTTAACAAATGTAACTATATTCTACTGACTCTAACAATCAATAAATCCTAGGCACAACGATCTCCAAATTTCATGACACATATGTTACAAATACGCTGCATATGCAACGGAACCTCTTAAAAGTAATACATTTTCCCCGTATTTGCAACATTTTTCGTTGATGTTCTGCACCTATTTGTCAAAGCGTGATGTTTTAGAGCCCGCCTCGATGAATGAGCTATCCAACAATTCGAACCAGTTGTTCCCGAGATTAGCGCGTTCAAACAAACAAACTCTTCAGATTTATGTAATAGTATAAAATGAGCAGGTAATATTGTCTCACGCATAGTTCGCGAATTCAACCGCAAAATAAAACAGCTACCACTAAGTTTCAAGTTATTTTTAGTATTATGTTACTGTAAGCCAAGTCTCTTTGTTTATTGCAAAACAAAATATGTAAATCTTTAGTTATGACTCCACAGGACAGGCTAAGCCTACTGTGGGAGTCGTTGTAAAATATTTTCATTGTGTAAAAAATCCTTTTGTTAAATACATTTATTTCTTTTTTTATTAAAAAAAATATATATTATTTATTTATAAAGTGTTTTTAATGTTGAAGTTTGCATACATTTTGATTTACACAAATAAGATTTCTCTCACAACAGAGACGAGCATACAGTCGAAATTTCTCGTTTGGAAGATCACGTTATATGACCCTTGCTTCCAGCACTTCAAAACTGATTAATAATGGAAACGAAAATACAAAAAAAGAAATATTATAGGAAATGAGATTTAGTTGATAAGTTGTCATCTCTGTCGTGCGAGAAACTTCTAAAACCAGGCTTAAAGCATGATTAACAAAGTTGTGTATAACTATTTTCATTTCATATAATTTTGTCAAGGTATCGCGTACAACGCAAGCATAGGAGGTGTTCGAATGTTGGACGGCGTGGTGAATGATGCGGTGGAGGCTAGGGCCCTGGGGCTCAACCCGGACCACATCGATATCTACAGCGCCTCGTGGGGACCCGAGGACGATGGCAAGACGGTTGATGGACCTGGGCCGTTAGCAAGGAGGTTAGTTCATGGGATTTATTTGTTTTTTAGGAATTAGCAGAAAAAGTTCTATGATTTTGTTGTTGATGCAATGCATTATATGGTTATGTAGTAACCAAAACAACTATAAATATTGATTTATAGTTGTTTTGGTTACGTTTTAGACTTTTCAATTTTGCTACATCTGAATAAAAGATTCTTATTTTGCAATTGAAACTTAAATTAATATGTTGTTAAAAAATAAATTGCAATTTAAAGTGCAGATTACAATATAAATGGAACTGCTTTCTCCTTAGGGCTTTCATCTACGGAGTCACGAGTGGTCGTCGCGGCAAAGGATCGATCTTTGTGTGGGCATCAGGCAACGGAGGCAGGCACACGGATTCTTGCAACTGCGACGGTTACACCAACAGCATTTTCACTTTATCAATATCTAGTGCCACACAAGGAGGATACAAACCTTGGTACCTAGAAGAATGCTCTTCTACACTGGCCACGACGTACAGTTCTGGCACTCCCGGCCACGATAAAAGCGTTGCCACAGTCGACATGGATGGTAGACTAAGAGCAGATCACATTTGCACTGTAGAACATACTGGAACTTCTGCCTCAGCTCCTTTAGCAGCTGGTATCTGCGCTCTTGCGTTAGAAGCCAACCCCGAACTAACTTGGAGAGACATGCAATATTTAGTGGTATTGACATCTCGTCCTGGACCACTGGAAAAGGAAGGCGGCTGGACCATTAACGGAGTTAAGAGAAAAGTGAGCCACAAGTTCGGTTACGGTCTGATGGATGCCACTGAAATGGTCAATTTAGCTGAACAGTGGGTATCTGTACCGCCCCAGCATATTTGTAAGTCGCAAGAAATAAATGAAGATAAGACCATCGAGTCGAAATTTGGCTACACTCTTACCACGCACATGGATGTCAATGGCTGCAGTGGTACTGTCAACGAAGTGCGCTATCTTGAACACGTTCAGTGCAAGATCTCATTGAGATTTTTCCCTCGTGGGAATCTTCGTATTCTTCTCACTTCTCCTATGGGCACTATATCTACGCTACTATTTGAAAGGCCACGTGATGTTGTCAGCTCAACTTTGATGACTGGCCATTCCTAAGTGTCCATTTCTGGGGAGAACACGCAGAAGGTAGATGGAAATTGGAAATCGTAAACGCTGGAAACAGACACGTGAACCAACCAGGCATACTCAAAAAATGGCAACTCATATTCTACGGTACATCAGTTGACCCGATAAGATTGCGATCGAAAAGGCCGTCCCCTTTAGCGCCTCCTTTTCTTTTCCCACCGCAGTAGACGGTTATGATTCGATCGGTGATTCTTTTACAATACTGACGCGTTCGCCAACTATCAAAACTTTCCTAGTTTATTCGCCGCCGGATCTGATCCGGAAAGGCGGTAGCCCGTCTCGACGGACATAACGTCCCTTCACCGCATGGGGAGAATGTCCTCGCCGATAGTAATGACAGGCGCGTCATACACGAATGTGATCCCGAATGCGATTCCCAAGGATGCTATGGAAAGGACCTACGCAGTGCATTGCATGTAAGCACTATAGACTTGATGATGCCTGCGTTTCGAGATGCCCACCGAGAAGTTATGCCAATCAAGGAGGAGTGTGTTGGCCATGTCATGAGTCTTGCGAGACTTGCGTGGGTCCGGGACAGGACTCCTGCTTGACTTGCGCGCCAGCACATATGCTAGTAGCTGATTTAGCTGTATGCTTGCAACAATGCCCGGACGGTTACTGGGAAGACACTGAATCGTCGACTTGCCGGCCGTGCGCCGCTCACTGCGCCACATGCTCGGAGCGAGCTGATGCGTGCACGTCCTGCGAGCATCACCTGCTGTTACACGAGGGCAGTTGTCTGGCTTCCTGTCCCACTTCACACTACGAGACTGAAGACTACTCATGTGCTAAGTGTCATGAGTCGTGCGACACTTGTGAAGGGCCGAGGGACGACCAGTGCGTGACCTGTCACCCGTCAAATTACGCACTTGAAGGGCGCTGCGTCGCCACCTGTCCCAGCGGACATTACGCCGATAAAAAACGAAAGGAATGTATGAGGTTAGTGTCAAACGTATTAGTTTTGTTTACAAACTGTTCAATAATATTAGACTTTTGATAAATTAATTAACTAGATGTTTGAACTCAGTCTAATGTAGAGTGTTTTATATCACTTATATTCTGTGAATCCGTTTTTGGTAATAATTATTTTTGTAACTATAAATAATGATAATCCATTATGGATGATTTTTTTGCGGACTCGGGTTCTCGTAAAAATATTTTTATTTTGTCCTCATCAGGCATGATATTTTGCCATCTTTTTCGGTTGCAATATTCTGCATCACCAATCTTTTCGACGGGTGTGCGGTAAGGCTGCGCGACCTACTTGCACGACAGCATTCTGCCTCACTTGCCAGCCAAACTGGGAGCTGAACAAGAAAGACAAATGTGTGCCAGTCGGCTCGGCCAGGTGCACGCCAGGCGAGTACAGCGACGGACAGACCTGCAGGAAATGTCACAGTGAATGCGAATCGTGTTTCGGTGATACGGAGAATCATTGCTTGACTTGCCAGGCGCCTAACTTGCTTCAGGACTACAGGTGAGCTACTTGACTATGAAGGAGTTTTTGTTAAAAAAATATGTTATTTTGTTTTTTTTTTTAATTCTTTTGACAGAAGGATTGGTAATAAAAAAAGAAAAAAAGAAAAAGATATATTTATAACCGCAAAATTACAATAACAAACATTCATATGATTTGTTTAAAGTAACTGTTTTATGTCAATCTAAAAAAATGATTTCTAGGTTTAAGTTCTTAATCTCTTCTGTAAGTAAACGATGCGTGTAACAAACAACTCTGAAACATATGTTTGATTTAAACGAATTCTAAAGCGTTCAAATGACAAGTTAATGTGAGTTAAATGAGAAAAGTTTCAAACGTTTGACTAAATTATGATTACATTATAATGTAAAATATTTGACGGTTAAAGACTTTAAAGTTTATTAGATGTACAGTCAGCCACATAAGTAGCTGAATAAACATTTTTAATTTTCGGTAATCAAAAACTAGTGGTGTAAACTATCTTACTAGTGAGAAAGGGCTTTCTTCCCTATTAAGTTACTTTTGCTATTGCTAATAAAAAAATCAAGTGTACAATTTGTACAGTCCTTTATGTGAGTTGGAGTGCAACTTTACTGTGAAAAGATATAGGTTAGGTTTTTTTTCCAAATGATTTCATTTTTTTTTAAGTTGTATTTGCACAAAAATATACGAATATTATTTTAATGACTTTTTTACCGTTAGATTGACGGATGAGTCGAGGTTTCGATTAGGTTAGGTTAGAACAAAACAATAATTATTATATTATAACGTGTGGACCAGATGTGAGTCGGAGTGCAGCCGCGGGTACTACGCGGAGGCGGGGCGCTGCGCGCGCTGCGTGCGCGGCTGCAGCGACTGCGTGTCGCGCCTCAACTGCACCGCCTGCGCCGGCGCGCTGCGGCTGCAGTCCGGCGCCTACAGGACCCGCCTGTGCGGACGGGTCAGTGCTACATTATATATTGTACCAACTATGTTTTCCTTCCTTAAAAAAAGTTACTTTGGGAATTTTGTTGAATAGAACTGAATAGTTTTTAGGGTTAAACGTGATGGCTTAATTTTGCTAGGAAAAAAATATGAGGTTCACTACTATATCATCAAGAACTAATCATGCATGCATTTTCACGGATGGGAAAAATTATATGGGATAGCCTTTTGACTATTGACTCTAAATAAATTTACATGTTTTAATATGAAAAAAAAAATACACAATCTAAAGAAGAAATAAACGATATCATCCTGTCTCATTGACAATTCGATCTCTGATAGTATATAATAATAATAATAATATCAGCCCTGTATTATATACTTGCCCACTGCTGAGCACGGGCCTCCTCTACTACTGAGAGGGATTAGGTCTTAGTCCACCACGCTGGCCTAGTGCGGATTGGTAGACTTCACACACCTTTGAAATTCCTATAGATAACTTCTCGGATGTGCAGGTTTCCTCACGATGTTTTCCTTCACAGTTAAAGCGAACGATAAATTCACAAAGAATACACACATGATTTTTTAGAAAAATCAGAGGTGTGTGCCCTTGGGATTTGAACCTGCGGACATTTGTCTTGGCAGACCGTTCCACACCCAACTAGGCTATCGCCGCTTTTTAGAGTCTATAGTAATACAAGAGACTTTTACAGGTACTATGCGGATCGCAGCACTTGTTCCAAGTGCTACCTCGCGTGTCGTACCTGCATCGGTCCTCGGAGGGATCAGTGCGCGTCCTGCCCTCCCGGGTGGAGGCTCGCCGCCGGGGAGTGCCATCCCGAGTGTCCTCAAGGTACGTACTCCCATTTTTAAAATCCTTATTAAGGAGGTAGGAATGACTTCATTTAGTAGAGCAAATGGTAAGTGGCATCTAATGGTTTGGGTATTATCATTTAGTACTAGTTGGAGAAATAGTTGGTAATGTTGAGTATAATGCAAATAAACTGGATTGGTTTAGGCAATTTTTGTGATTTATCATAGTTAAATTAACAGTAATTATTGTCTGTAGTGTCTTTTAAACCAGAGGAAATAGGGTCTTCAAATTAAGTATTTTTTGTGTCAGAACACATTTTTGCATAATAAAGTAAAACAGAGGTATAGGTAAAGTTAAAAAACAATTTAAATAAATTATAATTTGATTTACTCAACTTACGAAATAAAGTACATAAAATACACAAACTGTTCCCACTCAGGCTTCTACCAGAGTCCGGACGGATGCCGCCATTGCCACCACTACTGCCGCGAGTGTTCCGGCTCGGGCCCGCTCCATTGCACGTCGTGTCCGCAGCGGTTCATGCTAGACGGCGGGCTGTGTATGGAGTGCCTCGGCTCGCAGTACTACGACGCGAGCAATGGAACGTGTAGATCGTGTGACGCGTCGTGTAAGACGTGCTCCGGCCGGAGAATTTAGTTGTACAGGGTGCTCGCGGCCTTTGAGGTTGGACAGGTGAGTTTGTTTGTTTTGGTTTTAATTTTGTACATTTAAATTTATTATATTAGTTATATTGCCTTGATAATAGATATAGCAATAAGTCAGAAAAGGCTTTTCTGCTCTATTACATGGTAACTATATTATCCTTCTTTTCGTGCTGTCCTTTTTTTACTCACGCAGCGTTATGGCCGGTGGCACTGGGTGACGTCACATTTCATTACTACTGTAATTTGACAGCTTCCCTTTCCACCAAATTTCAAAGCTTTATATCTTATTTATTATTGCTTGGATTTTGAAAATTATTTTCCGATATATTTTGCAAGAAATACATTTTGATAGTTTTTCTAAAAAAGTCATAAACTACCTATTATTATATAAGTATGGAAATATAATTTGGCAGTCTTAAAGTCTATGCGATCGCAAATATATTTCAACGTCTGAAATGATCCGCATCACAGCTTACCGACCACCTTCTGAAGTTAGTCGCTATTTACTGCGATGGCGGGTTTTAACTCCAAAGTACCGTATAAAGCCGGATTATAGGTAAAGGCTGCGACACACGTAGGTGAGTTTGTACTACTGCGTATAAGACCACAATTTATTCTTCATTTTGTGAATGTCGACTTATGATGT
>NW_023594011.1:0-17601 GCF_014839805.1 Manduca sexta
ATGATAATTAATATCCCTTAAACACTGTTCTTACCAAGTACGTATTACCATCAATTTCGTTATTCAAGCATATATAGTAAATAACATCTGCGTGTTGGGTCGGCCGTGGCCCAAACTAGTGGTTAGGGCACAATTTGCCGGCCGTAACGATTTCCTCTTCGGGGAATCGAATGGCGTGAGCTCGGATGACGCCCACCGACACACACACACGTTTGACAACTGCATGGCTGTATGTTTTGTGCCTTGGTGTATACTTTGCGGTCGGTCCACATCGGTTTATGTATATTGATATATACATGCGTTATTAATGTATTACCTATGCTACGATTATTTTTATTTGTTTAGTTTTCATATTGATTTCTTATGTTTACGCGAATTAAAAAGCAAGTTAGACAGCAAAGAAGATTAGTACGTAGTAAAATTGAAAATGTTGTATATTTGTAAAATGTAGGTAGATTTTGTAACTTTGACTTTACGGACGAATAACACCTCAGTCCCCCCGTGACCATGAAGGCTGCATAGTCTTCGAAATGTCGGGAAAAACTAAAATATTAAAACTGCGATAAATCCGAAAAATAGTTTTAGTTTTCATATATTGTGTTGCATGGTAATTATTATTTTAATTATATAATATTTTTGTCGAACATTTATGCAGACTGAAAAAGAGGGAGATTAAATATTACCGAAACAATATAATTTTGTACGTTTATTTCTATTATCTACAAATTCCTGAAAACAATATCCAGCAATTTAAGCATCATCATTCAAACATTTAAGAAAATTAGTCACCACATTCGTCTAGTACAATCAACTTTGGCAACGTTTCGGAATGTCATCCACGGTCCAAAGAGCGGAACTCCGTCATCGAGCCTGCAAGTTGATAGAATCACTGTGATCTTCGCTTAATACGTATTCTCACGCGATGCTGCGTCGCACGCAGGGTCATTGGTCATGCGAGGCACAGTTTAACGTACATTTGCGCGCCAACTACACATGAATTTTTTAGTTTCATATTTGTCTCCAGTTTGTAAATCTGTCGCTATAAAATTTCTTACTGGCTGGAATTATGCAATTAAAATATGTTTATCTGCAACGGCATGACTTCAAGGTTACTGCGGTTGTTCTGGTTCCGTGAAGGTTTTAATTGCAGGATATTACATAGTCTCTGTAGCTAATTAGTTTTCAGTCATAATATGGCTGGCTTTCTTGTAACCTCATACTAATATTGCACCTTAAGATGTCGTGTAAGACTATATTTCACTTCCATTCCGAGAGGCATTATAATGAAATTTTATAATATATCTTCGTCATAAATAAGTTTAAATTTATTTTTATGATTTTAAACTATTTAGCACATCAATAAGATTATATTATTCAACGCATACGAGCCAATACGGGTGTTTTGAACTTTTAACAAGCTTTTAAAGACAAACTTGAGGGTTTATATATCCTATAGGCTATAACTTACAATCTAATGTGCTTGTTCAATAAGTGCGTAGTTTGTTAGGGCTTTGCTTGACAGCCTGCAATGTGCTGATGAGCATCGCTCGGATCTTGAACATCTTATAGTATTGACATTTTAATATTATTGACTAACAAGACCAACATGTCGTATACTTTTATACATATTATATTTATTTAAATCTCTCGAGCATTGTATTATAATAGCATGTTTTTCGCTACTTATACAAATGCTGTATTTATGTTTCGAAGATTTTTGTTTTAGGAAAATTGTTTGGTTACCTATTTTTTATGAAGTAGAAAAACTTTTATTAAACAATTTATTGTAAGAGTATATTTATTGATAGAGTAACGTACAGGCAAGCGAAATGTCGGTCGCCCGCCTGTAAGGTGGACGGACGATTAGGGTCGTAGGAAGTCGCTGGATGCAGGCCGCTTCCAACAAGTCCACGTGGAGATCCTTGGGGGCGGCCTATGTTCAGCCAGTGGACTTCCTGTGGCTGAGATGTATGAAAATTTCTAATTCACGCCTTCATTACCAGCCGAAATTTTTCATTACCCTATTTTGTTCTACATCACTAGATTTACTTTTGGTTACAATCAGTGTTTTATAAAACAATATTGAAGTGAATTGCAATGATTAAAGGCATCTGCAAAATGCAGTGATTTATTATTTGGACTATGCCAAATTGCTCTAAGTTGGAAAATATTTAAAAAAGTTGGACTTTTAGCTCAATTGCAATTTTTCTTAACAATCTGATGTTAGTTTTAGTAAATTACAAAAATACTATTGGGACTAGTTTTTTCTTGCGCTTGGTTCATTATTGATATTGATAATATTATCTATGGTCTATTCATTAAAATATGTTTTACTATGCGGGACTCTTTCTTCCACTGACTGTTTTAAGTCTCATTTCTTCAAGTGTGTACTTGATAGTATGTTATTAATAAATAATTAAAAAAACAAGATGATAATATAAATTATGTAGAAATGTATGTGTTCCTGATTTGGTTCCCTAAGATACAGTCCACTGTCTAGTTTGGGACCCTCTGCCAATAGTTCTACTGTTTGATTTAGTTATAAGCGCTAATGTTATTTACAATAATGTAAATACTTATGTGTACCTATGTTTCTCTTTCGTCTTATATTCTGTTTGTACAAAAATAAAATATTTTTTTTATTAATTGAGCCTCGGCCTTAGGAGGTTGATTTTTCATATGCATTGATGTTTTTTATTGGGTTTATGATGGCCCCAAATGTAAAGTTGGTGCTCTAAATGCGTCTCTGTCTACCTTTTTAGAAATTAGACGCGTGTGTGAGTATAAAAATGTAAAATAACCTGTTCGAATTAAAGGGAAAATCAAATGAGCTTTAATCAATTTTAGGAATGTATATCGATTTCTTGCTTCATTCGATTTATTAAATTTATTATAAGTTTTTTTCGTGATGCACATCGATTAAGGTTCAACCAACACACATTGTTCATAATTGTTTAGAAACCGAATACCAAGCGCTAACAGTAGTGTAGTGCAAAAATAAGCAAATCATATTGGTAAAATAAACGGGTTCTAAGTAGGTATTGAAACAAAAAACCAGTTGCAAACAGAAGCCTTATTATAATATATGACGTTGTTAGTTTAACACCGACACAAATTGCAGTTTAATTAGAAATGTGTGTTTAAAATATTTTGTTATATGTCTTATATTAATGCATTCTACGCAGCTACGTCACTTCTTTTATCTATACTATTATATACAGCTGAAGAGTTTGTTTGTTTGTTTGAACGCGCTAATCTCAGGAACTACCGGTCCAAACTGAAAAATTCTTTTTGCGTTGGATAGCCCTTTGTTCGTGGAGTGCTATAGGCTATATATCATCACGCTATACCCAATAGGAGCGGAGCAGTAATAGCTAATCTCAGGAACTACCGGTCCAAACTGAAAAATTCTTTTTGCGTTGGATAGTCCTTTGTTCGTGGAGTGCTATAGGCTATATATCATCACGCTATACCCAATAGGAGCGGAGCAGTAATAGCTAATCTCAGGAACTACCGGTCCAAACTGAAAAATTCTTTTTGTGTTGGATAGCCCATTGTTCGTGGAGTGCTATAGGCTACATATCATCACGCTATACCTAATAGGAGCGGAGCAGTAATGGCTAATCTCAGGAACTACCGGTCCAAACTGAAAAAATATTTTGGCGTTGGATAGCCCTTTGTTTGTAGAGTGCTCTAAGTTATATATCATCACGCTATAACCAATATAAGCGGAGCAGTAATGGCTAATCTTAGGAACCACCAGTATGAACTGAAAAAATCGTTTTGTGTCGGATAGCCCTTTATTTGTGGAGTGCTATGGGCTATATATCATCACGCTATGACCAATAGGAGCGGAGCAGTAATGAAACATGTTGCAAAAACGGGGACAATTTATTAGTGTTGAGAGGTTCCGTTGCGTGCGCTGCGTAAACGGTTAAAGTTATGCAACAATGATGTATGACGGGATTATTCCTCTTAAAAAGTTCTAAAAATATTATTATAAAACAAAGTCCCCACTGCATCCGTCTGCCTGAACGTGTTAAACTCAAAAACTACCCAACGCATTAAAATGAAATATGGTATGAAGACAGTTTGGAGACCCTGGGAAGAACATAGGCTCCCGGAAACTACTACTTTTATAACGGAAAACTTTAGCCTGAAAAACTTTTATAACGCGGGCGGAGCCGCGGGCAAAAGCATAATTTTATTATAAAATTATAGCGTTATAAAATCAAGTAAAATAAATTCATAATTTGAATTAGGTGTGTGAACTTTTTAGTTTAACCATTGTAGGTAATATGTTCATAATGACATATACTCCTCAAGAGCGGTTGCCATAAATATCAATAATGCTATTTGGAATATAGTTTAGAGTTTTTATACGAAGATAAGCGCTATAATAATAATAATAATAATATCAGCTATGTATTATATACTTGCCCACTGCTGAGCACGGGCCTCCTCTACTACTGAAAGGGATTAGGCCTTAGTCCACCACGCTGGCCTAGTGCGGATTGGTAGACTTCACACACCTTCAAAATTCCTATAGAGAACTACTCAGATGTGCAGGTTTCCTCACGATGTTTTCCTTCACCGTTACAGCGAACGATAAATTCACAAAGAATACACACATGATAGATAAGCGCTATGCTTGTTCATAAATATAATTATAAACACCATTCTTCAGATTCGATTACAAAATTCTACATAGAAATTAATTGCACTTATCACTGCAAAACATTTAATTATAAATTTAGTAGTCAGTATATACATTGGCCACAGTGAAGTAAAAATTGGCACTCTCATGCGTGGTGGCAGAAATATATGAAATAACCTATCCAGAATTATTGGTTTTAAACCATTTTTGAAAAACGTACTTGTAATGAATAACGTATAAAGTATTTATGGTTTTAAATGGACCAGTTTTTATACAAATAATTTATCGAATCAAACATAGATTAAAGTCAAAGGTAGTGTGAGCGAAGAAAGCCCGGTTACTAAAAAGGCCCGCCATCAATGTTTTTCGTACTTTCTGTGTTTTAGTGTAAACACAATAATACTATGATTTTTCTTTATTAAATGTTTTAATATGTTTTGATATACTTATACTATAAAACAATATTATGAAGATTTTAAAATTAGGTGGTCCTTAAAGGTTCCTTTACCTTACAAAATATATAGTTAAAAGTTCTATAAGATTTTAGAATCACAAAATAATATCAAGGTATTTTTTTTTACTTGAGAATCTTAATACAAATTAATGTAAGAGATAAAGTAATCATTTGGGCTCGGTCAGTATGCAGAGAGAGCTCTAGGCATAAAAGAGAGATTTGATAATTTTAGTTTACACGTATAGGAAAAACTGTAATCAATCTGAAGTGAAACCGTGCGCCCACTAAAAAGTTGCGATGGACTTCATTAGAAATTTACCTATTTTCTATACGTTGACTTTCTATTTTCAATGGAGCTACAGTTGATAGGGGTTTGTCATTATTTCTTTTATACGTGTAATTATGTAGAGTTAACCACTCTACATTTTTTGTAGTAGATATTTGACGTGGAAACAGCTTTTTAATTGATAGGGAAATATGTATATTATTTAGGTATGTATTTATATTGTATACATAATGTGTAGGTAGAATATAAATTTTTATGTGCTTGAAATGGCTCGTCCTCTATCATAAAATGGGACGTACATGTACGCTCAAATATACACTTAAAAATAACATTTTTGGTATAAAGATCTGATCTTACTTCATGTTATACACCTAAATAGTAATTATTTAGGATTTTAACCAGATTTTTAATAATCCTAGCTAAAATAAATAATTACAATTGCACGAATATATAAAAAATAATCTGTTCGTCTCGTGACCATGAAGGATGCAAAGCCTTCGATAAAATTAAATATAAAAACGCGTAAAATCTGTGTAGCAATTTTATTACAATGTTAAACATTCGCGTAAATATAAGGAATCATTATCATCATTCAACATCAGAAGACGATGTAATTGACTATTTTCTATCTAATCAATTGCCTTGGTGTGCTATGGTCTTCCTCTTGTGTTATGCGTAGAGTTCTCTATTAAAGGAGTAAATCATTTAGTTTCTAGGCACTGGAATTTAACCTTCTCAGAGAGCGAATTTTGGAAAATCTCTTCGGAGTATTTAATTGTCTAAGAAATTTGTGTATAAAATTTAAAGCTTCTTGAATCTTTGCTCGGATAGCGATCACCGTACAAAAGGAAGTAGCCCTCGTAAGTGTGTTGCATTTCGGGATCATCAGTTGTAGTGGAGTCACTTTGTAGTGCAATAGAAAAAAATAAAGAATCAGAGTTAAACATTATATTAAGCCTACTTTCCAAATACAACACACATTCTAAGACAATATATCCCATTTTAAAATAGAGTATCAATAAATTTTACAAGCCAAGCGCGAGCAGTTGTGACAAAGTGCGTGTAGCGGAAAGTATACGTCATAATTCAGCTCGTAAACGTCTGGGGTACATCACCGCGGATTCCTGATGGATGGCGTAGGGCGCTGCACCTTTCTCAAGTCCTATGGGGTAGAGATTGGATACATTCTATTAAAGGGTAATGAATGAACTTATTGTGGTTAACAAAGATTATGGGTTAATGAAAAAAGAACTTACAGATCAGACAGTAAAGGACAATATCATCAAAAAAATTCGCAAGTTTTGTTTGTGTTTTAATTTAATTCGTAATTTAAGGTACGTCAATAGTGGCGCGGCTACCATTCATCGCTAGTTTTGGACTCTTCATTCATTGGAAGGGATACTCTAGGGCTTACTTCCCTTGATATCCTATGATTACGGCAACGACAATGATTTAAGTAAAAAAATAGGTTGTCAAAGACTGGGCGAAATATTAAAATTGTATGACAAAGCCAGGTACACTTAACAGTCATTTGCTTAATTTGTACTGATTAAACTCGTAAGCGTCTGAACTATCAGTACTGATGACGTTGTTTGCGAAACAGTAGTAAGTATTATTTATTCAAAAATATCTTCATGTGCCTTTATTCTACACTAAGGTGTGTTCGGCGCATCACACTATATAAAGCGTTTTGCAAAGAAGTTGGCTTAGGTTTTACGTTAACTGGGAAATCCAGACCCGTACATGTTATCTTTAAAAAACCTACGTAATACCCGGAAACAGCCATTGCTCGACTGACCGCGGGGTTAAAGACTACTAAGTCCGCAATCCCTTTTCACCAGCTAAATTATCTACGAACGAATGAACGTATTTATAAATTTTATTGAACTAATGTTAAAAATAGATGTAGATCTCCTGGTTTAATTTATCTTTATAAATAAAAATCAAGCTGATTGGGTATCCTTTAGGCGACAAAAGAAAATACATTTTAGAATAGTATTAACTTCATTTGCATCCAAATTTATGAAGTCACTATCACACAATACCATTAAGCAATAATATTAATCAGTAGAAATTTCAATGTTCCCACATAATAAAGAGTGGCGTCCCACGAAATACGTTTCCGAGATTGAGTCAGTGATCGATCACGAAGGGGTGATGTACTTGTATCGACTTATCACGTAAGATGGGAACATTGTTTCCTCCACTTCATGCCATTTGTTCTGTAAGCAGATGATGTTAGATTCACCGTTAAATGTGCTTTTACGTTTATTTGAAATGTTCTTATATTTTGAAGTACTATTTGAATTTGTTGTTGATTGTTCACTGATGAAACAGAGGTATCTATAGTTATCATAGAATTTAAACAGTTTTCTTGTTAACGCGATTGTGTTTATGATGAAATGTTCTATTTCAAATAATGTAACAGAGATTACAAAATACAAATTGATAAAATATTTTTGCTTCAGAAAAGCTATAATAAGATGCTATTTTTTTGTGTTTTATGAAATAGTGCACTATAGCTTGGTTATGATTGGAACGGAGTGTCGAGACGAAGATTCGCGGAAATACCGTTGAATTTTCGAATTAACATGTGTATTTTTTGTTAATAATAATGCGTTTTAACGGTGAAGGAAAGCATCGGTAGGAAATCCACATGGCTAAGAATTCTATAAAATGATTTCAAAGATATGTAAAGCCTGCCAACCTGCACTAGACCAGCGTAGTGAACTATGGCCTAAACTCAAACTTACCTAATAGGAGGCCTGTGCCAGGCTGTTAAATTATTATTACTTTATAGAATACCAGAACCATACCAAACCTTCGATCTCCTACAATTGCATCGCAAATGTATGTTGCAAGGAAGCCTCTACCTCTTTTGTTTTTGTTCAAAATCCAAAATCTATACCAAAACGGTAACAATACAAACCCTTGCATAGCATCTTATATGGATAACATAATATTGTGTATGGACACAATCATATTCCTTAACATTTCACACTTGATTTGATACAAAACTTGAGATACTTTATCTCTACAAACTCTACACTTACGTGTCTTATTTTAGAATCTAGCTGTTGGACCAATGAACCTAATATTTTTATGACGCTCTTCAGGTCTCAGACAAACAGTAATCTAACTTCCTAAGCTATTTTAGGTGATTTTAAATAACAGCTTAACGTTGTAAATATATTGACGAGGTAAAGAGTTTACATATCATTCCAAACTGAAAAATTTACCATGTCTCGTGATGCGTCTCGATTTTTGATTAACGAAATATATCTCGATTGAAGTGTATTCAGGCTTATTTATTAAATAAAATTGGAGGTAAACATCGCAGGCTTAGACTTATTGGTAACAATATTGAATGTACTTCGCTTTATTTTTCTTTAATTCTAGATCATAATATTGAAAAGAGTTACAAAAGTTAGCTCTTTTTTAATTTTGTAGATTTGTTTTTTGGCCGTACAACCAACAGTTTAAATCGTTGACTCAGTAGCACAAAATATTACCCGAGTTTCTTGCATTGCACTAAAAAAATCCGTTGCCTAAGTTGGTTAAATCCTATCAGACATTAAAGATATTCTTAAAATTTTATTAGTTTTGTATTGCGCAGTTTAGTTACATCGACGGTTACTTGCTACACGGTTTAAAATCTCTACATAAACGACTAAAAACCGGCGGTAATTCCTTTATTTTAACTAGGCATGAGTCAAACTACTGATAACTGAACAATAGCAGAGATCAAGTAACAAAACAGGAATATTTACATCATTCGTCATGTCATACTATAACTGCGGAATTTGTGAATTAATTAAGAAATGTGACTTATACTATAAGTAGTATATTTGCATTGCTTCTGTGCTTATTATTTAATTTAATTAATACATAGGCAGGTTTGTTAGGTATTAAATCGATAATCTTTCTGTAAGACAGACGATGATGAAAACTAGATCTACCTTTGGCTGAAAAATGTATTGTGTTCAACAACAGAGGTTATATAGTAGTTTATATAACATATATTTATATAACTTTATATTTATTATATTTATATAACTTTCCTCGAGTTATATTATATAACTCGAGGAAATAAAACCCTTAAATAAAACTTCGCGGCCAATTTAATACAAAACAAAAACTAAGACAAACGTAAATAAACCTAAAAGGGAACCCAGTAGGAATATGGTTGTATGGAATCTTGGCAATGTTATATAGGTCAATAATATTACTAGATATGTTAGTCATAAAAATAGTTGAGATAATATAGACATTATAAGTTGCAAGAATACTGGCCAATAAGTGTTTCTAACTAATCCAATAGTAAATCCTAACATAATTTTATAGTTTATTGTAATTTCACATAATTTTGCTGATTTTAGACTCATCCTCTATTATATCCTGTTGGAACACACAAGGCGACATGTAGGTGTTCTGGTTGTAACTCTACCAACCCTTCGAAGATAAATGCTTGTTGTGTGTGTTATAAAAAAGAGATCGAAAATCGATAATATTATTTTTTTCGCTCAGTCTTTAAAAGGACTTTTTAGGACTAGGCTACAACATAGGTCCACCATGGTCCGAATGATAAGATGTTCCTCCATTCCAGTATTTTGTAGTTCCTGATAAATGTGAATGATGTATTTTTAAACAATATCAACGCAGATTACATTGACGTTCCTACAAAAATTGATTAAACTTACAATTAACATCGAAATAAAACCAATTTTATTTTATATTTCTCCCGACGTTTCAAAGACTGCAGCCTTCATGGTCACTGGGCGCACTGACTTACATTCAACTTATTTACATTCAGAGTAAAAAATTACAGGATAACTTTTTGCAGCTTGCGTTCTTTGCATCACAAATACATCTTTCATACTTTTTGTACTCAGATCTTTAAGTTCATTACCAGTATTAGCCCATAGCTTCTCTTTCTCGCCTTACCAGGATGTTAAGTCTATATTTACTAATTAAGCTATATGTAGCTCCCCCAAGTAGAAATCATGATATGATATTATTTTATTTTTGCTATGAATGACGAGATGAGTTTGCCGTTCGCTTGATGGTTAGCGATACGACCGCCCATAGAAGTAGCCCACAGTAGAAACACAATCCAATATCTTTAATTATAAAGTATTGTTAGGTATTCCACTGCGCTCGCCATCCTGAGACATGAGATGTTAAGTCTTATTACGTACATTAGTTCCACTGGCTACAATGTTCTTCAAACCGGAACAACAGTGACTACATACTGCTGCTTGGCGGCAGAAATAGATATTGCGGTGGTATCTACTCAGACGGACTTTCACATAAGAGAGACCCACCACCAGTGACATAGTTATATTTCAGATCGTTTCTATTCTGCGGCAAGAAAAAGGCGGTTTGCTTACTATACACTTTTTATTTTAATAATTTCTTATGTCTACTCGAATATTAGACATGACTCGTATTTTCAAACTCATTAAATGCGTTGCACCGACAAAATATTATTGGAAAACTACGGGATTATGGTTATTTATTTACACTAGCACATTCACAGTTTACATATAGTACTTTATAACTAGAAAAAAACTTACTGTTATGTTTAACGGACATAAATGATTTAGCCTACATCGATTCCGCTTCGTATTTACATCATTCCTCATACTAAAATTCAAACTTACCCATTTCTTAGACCTGTTTGCCAAAGACCACAACACTTAACCCGCACCTATTTACACGTACTTAAGATCTCGCTGGGGTCGAACATACCCATATCTACGTTTATTTACTTAACACTGGTTAACATTCACGGTTCACACATAGTATCGCGTGAGGGCGCCGCGCGCAGGGCGTGTCCACGGCTGCGACGCCCAACCAGCGGCACGCCCCGCCTAGACATTCTAACCTACCAATATTTAAATTTAAATCTAGAATACCTATGTTATATTGATTTATACTTACCAAAGAATATTTGAATTTAAATCTAGAACATCCATGCTACATTGATTTACATTTATCAACAAATATTTGAATTTAAATCTAGAATACCTATATTATGTTCATTTATAATTACCAAGGAATGTTTGAATTTAAATTTAGAATACTTATGTTATATTGATTTACATTTATTAACGAATATTAGCATTTAAATTTAGAATATATTGTATATACATTTTGTATACGATTGTAGAATGTTGCTGCACAATGTTGAAAAGATTTGAGAACCGTAGAGTTACAATATTCAGTGGAACGATGGTTTTTGATAGTTCTTTAACTGGTTACTTTTTTATTCAGTAGGTATAAATTGTATTGTGATGTGCATGAATTTAATTGTTGTTTATATGTGATTATAATATTTAGACAAATAATTTTTTTTAGAATTAGCCGTGAAATTTGTAATATTTATTTGATTTTGTTACATTTTTTTAGCATCCGTTTGAAGCCATATTATTTGACGTATATAATATATGCAGTTTAATGTAGTTTAAGTGTACCTAATTATTATTATTTAAATTTGCTTCTTAGAGAGATATATTTGAATTGAGTTAAATAAAAATATTTACACACAAGAATGTGTGTTAGTTTAATTTTAGAATTCTAATATTGTGCTATAGACAGTGGAGTAAAAGTTTAATATCGTTTGATTGGTGTTTACTGTTTTACATTATTAAAATTTACATCTTAGGCCAAGTATCACATTGAGTTATTTCTGAGTAGTAATTAGAATACAATATTATTGAAAAATAACTAAATCTTTTGATATAGATAGACACTTTGTACAAGAAAATCAGCCTTATAGACCTATTATACAAATGAAATTATATAACAATTAATATAACCCGATCTAGTAATATAATAAGATTATAAATACAGCCGAATATAAAATATATATTAGGTTCATTAGTAACAATAGTAGCACGTGTTTTAAATTCCTAATTTATTGAGATCTACATTTAAAACGATGTTAATGAATCTTATTTAGAAAATATAATTTAAAGGATCTATAAATATAGGTTTAATGAAAATCATATTTCAATGTTCGGTAAATAATAAATAATATTAAAGAATGTTATAAATAAGTAAGCTGTTCCTATTTTAAAATTCGGCTTCATATTATTTTAATTCGATAAACTTTGTAATAATATGATAGATAGGTTGACACTGGCACAAAGTTAATATTGAGTCACTACAACATTCATAATAATACACTTATTGTACATATTATGTATTTTATTATTTAATTATTAAAGAATGATTTTTCGATAGTAATTGCTGCTAACGCCAAACTATTATTTTTAATGCCCTTTATTCTAGTAATTTTATAAAACATTATTAGGATTTTTTAATGATTAAAATTGTCTCAAATAGTAATAAAATTTTAATGTTATTAAAAGTAGGTATTAAAGATAACATTGAGATATGATTTGCATATGTCATATAAATCATCCTTATCAGTTACTTTATCAGTTACGGAGAAATTAAAATTATCGCATTTGCGATTCCGTACCTACGATTATAATAATAAAACATACATTTATCAAAATAAAATCGTACGTGGCCTTATGGAAGTAGAAATAATGAAAACATTATTTAACACAAATTAACTACACAAAGTACCCAAAAAGAGACCTTACACATACTTCCTTAAGATTCAATTGATTTTGTCCCTACATCTTTCTTTTACATCAAGTAGAGCAAACTTACAGTAAATAAAGTAACACATAACTGTATAAAATAGTACATACACTTACAAATACACAGCCGCGTCAGCGTCAGCAAGTCAACACTTTCCAGTCATTACAGATAACACTGCACATCACTGCACCACTGAACTGAACTAGTTAGCATTCACAGAGTCCGTGCTAGAAACACTGGGCCGGAGGCAGGGTCAACAAAAAGTATCATCAATAGAAATATTATCAGTATCGGAATGTCGGTGCGGCGTGGCGACTGTCAACTGTCTACTAAACGAATCGACACTGTCTGCCAGCCGCCATGCCCACTTTCAACGTCAACAGTAGCTAAATGTCGTATATGCGAAACTTGAACGAATTAGAATCGATCTTATTCTCATCCCGTTAAGATTGAATGTGCAAACGAGGTCGGCGGCGGTTTGAGCTTTTCTGAAATAAAGATACCTCCTACAAAATATATCTTCCATGCCGCTCTCGCATCACCATTGGAATATGTTTCCTCTCGTTCTTCTGACGTTTATAATTTTAGTTTTGAAAACAATGAATAATTTTCTCACAGGCGATGGTTTCTCGAAAATATTTTTCTAGTCCTCTGCGGTATAGTATTTATATTTTGGATACTCTAGGTTTTGATTTTCAAGAAGTTCCTAACGCGAAGTGTAAAATTTCCCCGGGCGAGTATCTCCGTCTCATTTCCTCACATATTTCTTGTTTGTTTCACGTAGCGCGATTGGGCCAATAGCGCTTACGGCGCGACCCACCTTACGGTATATAAACTAAAGCGGAATATTGTGCTCTATCGCTTGTGAATAAAGTTTAACTTTTTAGCATTTAATACGAAGTTACCGGCGTTTGTCACGCAAGAGTTCTAATTTTAAATCAAGTGTAGGCGGAGCTCGCGCCGGAGCTTTTATATTGAAAACAAAATGTCTCTAACGAAAACCTGTTTCGTGAAACTTAAGCCTTTTGTGCACGTAAGTTTTGAGTCGAGCCTCGGCCGGGACATACGACGTTATGCGCCGAGCGGGCTCGCTCCCGGTGAAATAAAGTAAAAGTTTAGAAACCGGCTTGTCGGTATTTTCCTTTGTTGTTTTATTTTTGCTTCTAGAACGGGACATTGCATGAGAAATGCAATGCAACGATACATTCGGTGTATTCGTCCTGACTTACTTTGTCTATGCAGACTTCATGCGACACACTTACCATTATGCTGTATATTTTATACTTATTTTATTCAACAATAGCTTGAAGTCGAGAGCCATCCCTACACTCTCCTAGAGAGCAACAGCAGTCCTTTTCCACGGTTGTGTGGTTGCAGCGGCGCCTGCAGGCGGGCGCGTCTCGTCTCCGAGTCGGTTGAACTCATTAGGGTTGTCGGTCAAGGCCTCGAGGTCGCTGCGTTGGGTGGTCGCCTTAATTACACCCTCCGATTTAGGACTTCTTTCTCTCGTAATGTATGGTATCTTCAGTTCGTACTTGGTACTCGTAAGTTACTGCATACGCTACAGAAATATATTTATATGGTTGTTGTAGATGACTATTTTCACAGTCGTTTACTATTTGTTGTCTAAAAGTATTATGATTTTAAGCTATATTTGGTTTTGTTCCAAAAATTTTGTAAGTAAATATATTTAGTATTCAAAACCTCCGGAAAACTCTAGAAATTTATAAAACTACTATACATTATATCACTTAACTAATAAGTTATATAATGTAATTCTTAATAATATGTTAGCTCCTAGCATTGTTTTATAATATTATTATTACCTACGTTGAATTTGTGGAAATGATGTGGATTGTGCGTTTGCCTGTACTTTAATTATCATAGTGTACACCTAATTGTTATACATTAGATTTTTTTCCAAATGATTGAATAAAATATAAGGATGCTACCATCCTTATATTTTTTTTACAAAGCTCTACAGCTTTTGGTCTTACTTTATAGATCCATAACACTTATTCAAAGTATAAAGCAATGTAATAAAATTCTTTATGTATAATTAATAATTTAAGTAATTCATATATAATCATTTTCTACTGGATTATAGCTATTGTCTATATAGTTAATAAATTCAGTCATTAAAAATAATGGAATAAAACACATTTTTCGTTAAATTAATATTTGAGGAATAAGTAGTTGAAGAAAAGAATGTTCAAATGTATTTAGCTAAGCTGAAAAGTTTCTACCCTTTTGCAAAATATATACAAAATTATTTCAAAAATTAAATCAATTTTACTGACAGCCTCATTGGCGTAGTTGTATTGCGGTACGACTGCAGTGTTGAGGTTTCGGGTTCGATACCCGGGTCGGGCAAGTTAATATTGGGTTTTTCTAACCAATATCAGACCAGTAGGTTCGCCTCCTATGACATCTTTCTACGGAATATACACGGCCGAAAACCTGGTGCAACAGTTGCGCCTCTGCCTAGCCTTTCAGGAATAAAAAGGCGTGCGTGTGTGTAAAATAAACTTCATTTTAGAGTGCAAAATAAACAATTTAAAAAATTCTGTTTTTGTTTTCACTAAATAAAATATTCAGCCAGTCTAATAAAATTAATATTAAAATCCACAGTAGCAACATTGAATATTCAAAGAACTTAAAGGGAATAATTAAATGAGGTTAAAAACTTATTTAAGTATTCCAGTGAGCGGGGACGTGCGGCCATCAGTTATTCAGAACCTGTTTCACCCATTAGCTGTGGCCGGTCTAGGCTTTACTTTTAGCTATTTCTGTGGCGCCTTAACTGTTAGGTATTTATGAAGTTATTATTTTAATAGGCAAACGTGCAAGTGGATCTCCTGATGAGACTTCCAACAGGCCGGCATAATTGTAACGACTGGCGAGAGATAATTATCTCTTGTCATTTGACGTTCTATTTGCATCTCTCTCCACTTACCATCAGATATAGCGCCAATGTCACTTACCGTGTCCTTACAAAGACATATTATATCTCATCACAACAAACAACCATAATACCACAAAACATAGATTACTAATTTAAAAGGAATAGGGATATTGTAGGTAAAAGCCTTACTTTTCCAGGACTCGTAACTCTTTCTCGTCATATTATGATATACAATAGCAAGAGTAACATCACGCTGGTTTTCTATGGGACGGTGGACGAATTTTTCAATACGTTAGAGCTATGTAGTATACAATTATATTTACAACAGGCCGGCTCTATACAATAATCCCGCTTAATTCAGATTAATATGAAATAATAGCTCATATTGTGACTTCTTCGGCGAGTAAGGTTACTAAGATGCTATAAATATCCGAAATTTCAAACGTATTGATTGCTTTGAATTGTTAAAAGTCTGATCCAACGTCTATAAACTATATATTTGATGTCGAAATATTGTAATTCTATCAACTCACCATATCAGTGACGTAAATCTTAACTTGTTTCTAGTGTAAAATATTAAAAGTATTTACCAAGCAACATTTCCCCATCGTGTGCCAAGTAAGTGAAAATAAAAAAAGCGTTAATATTCCACAGCGTTTATAATAATTGTAACGTGGCGTTTGTTTATAATAGTCGCGGTGTCAGTGATTGATGTTTGTATCGGTGCGTGCACTATTAATTAGCGCGGATCGACTGACGCCGGCGCCGATAGCGCTATTGACGTCTGACATGTGGACAGCCTTAGCTTTGTTACGGAATTGCTGTTAATTCACGTCTTTGAAGGAGTAGAGACTATTTAGTGATAGTTTTGAAGTATTTCGTTATTTGGTGTGTGGACGCGGATTTATATAAAATATTTGTGCGATTAGGTTATTTCTTTTTCGTTATGATTGCTTCTCTGATCGATGATAGTCTATACATTATCAAACTTTACAAAAACAATTAAAAAATAAAAATATCAGATTTGTACATTTCTCCTATCTCTTGCTTTAATGTAGTAATGCACTTTATTGTGAAATATTTTTTTTACCGGGTTAATGCCTATGTTTTACCTACTCATTCATGTCTTGCGAAGAATAGACAGAAGGCATTGTATCTAGTGACGATTTGAGTTTCTTTTTGCGTACATATACTTAACATTTAATGAAGCAATTTTTTATTAAAATATGTGAGCAAGATTAAATGAGGCTTAAAGAGAATTCTCAGCTCTCGGTAGGCATAGGATTGGCTTTGCTTCCTTGGCTGTACTTGCATTGCTTAAGTTCATGGGCGGCAGATGCGCTTAGTATCAGACCGCTTGCCTATTTACCTACTAAAGTAACAAAAAAAATGATGATCCACTGTCTTTAATTAGATTCTGTACAGTATCCTCTAAACAGTGTTATCACTATGCTTAAGCAGTTGCTTTTTAGCTAAAGTAATGTAGTACTAACCTAGAGGGACTTCTATGCAAAATATGTCTAACTAAATATATTTAATAAAATACAGGTGCATTATTCTCCTTGTACGGAGTATAATTAGTCACATCAACACATTTTCAATTATTGTGTTTGTGTATGTTGTTAATTGCAAACAACCATTTTATAAATTAATGGCTTCATAGAAGTAATTGCAATTATTTT
>NW_023594012.1:0-17592 GCF_014839805.1 Manduca sexta
AATTTGTACTTCAGCGGCCGAGCGTTGCACGTATGAAAACTCGGAAAATCGCGTTTTAAACAACTATAAAATTAAAATTAAGAAGGCCTAATCTAAATACAAAATTTTATACAAAACCATTCAGTTTTTTCTGCGTTTACTTCTGACAAAAATACAAACGTCTGACAAATATACAAAACATCCAAACTTTTTTACAAACCTTTGTATTTCTAATATTATTAAAATAAGATAGGATTGTATTATTAGATAATTATAAATTAAAAATATTATGTAAGATACAAATGTTCAGTTTTATTTATATTTGTCTGAAGAACAAATTTGTTTTATTAGAGCTTTTTTTTATATATTGTCATTAGTTATCAACATCGTTTTCAGAACTGGAATCTGTAACTGAGTTTTTTCAGATGTCCACATTTTATTCATTAGAGAAAAGATTTGTAGGCATTCTAATCAAGTAGCAGCCGGTCGGCTCTTAAATTTTGGCACGGTTTCGAAAAACGGGACAATATTGTGTCCCCAAGCTTTTTGGGACACCGGGACAGATTACCGAAAGGGATGGTCCGTTCAAAACGGACGTCTGGTCACGTTAGTATTAACCCTTTATTACACAATGTTGCACCTGTATCGCAATATTAATATATTATTTATACATGCTCAGTATTATTAACAATCAGAGAGTGGAAAATAGATCTCTATTACAAGAACGGTTAAGATTTTAATTAATAAGCAATGTATGTATTTAGATCATTTATATTAAACTTATTTATTGTTAATATCCTTCCAAAGCGCTTCAATCTAACATTGTTTACAATTGAAACATATGTTTGAAACATTTTGTAGATTTACCAGGATGACCAGGACAGGTCTAGACTGTTGATATGTAGCATTATTTGAAGAAATTAATGTTACAATAAATAACAATAGTATAAAACTACTAACAATAGAAGTTGTGAAACATTAAGACATAAAATGTATATTTCTTGTTTCAAAATTACTTTCTTTAATCATAAATACTTGAACTTCTTTAATGCTGTTATAATCAATTGTATATATTGCAAAATATCATTTTTACTACTTTTACTTTAAGAACTAATTAGTGCTTGGCTCCAAATTCCAATAAGAATTATTATAAAAAGTTATATTAGACAAATAACTATTAAGTTATGATATTGAGATAGGAAAATCTAACAGCTGTTCTATAATGTTAGGAAAATGACACCATGAATAATATCTATGAATCATGTCTGCAAAACTTACCACAACAATTGCACCATCACATAACCTAACTGCAGTGGACACTTCACTCGAAAAATCAATGTGGCCAGGCGAATCGATCAAGTTTACCAGATATTCTTGCTCGTTAGCAGCATGGTACAGCGAGATACTACTGCTTTTCATTGTAATACCTCGCTGTTGTTCGTCTGGCCTACTATCCATATAACGCAGTTTCCCAGACATTCTCTGCGATATGATGCCATTACTCGATATCAGGGAGTCTGCCAGCGTAGTCTTCCCATGGTCCACGTGGGCCACGATGCAAATATTGCGGATATTCGAAGGTTTGTTTTGAAGTTGTAAAAGTTTCGGCGAATCCACGAGCCGCATCTTGATATCCTATCAGGCACTTGTTTGCAACTTTGTGTAATTGTGTAAATATATATATAGATGATGTTTATCAATATAAAAGGTGAATGTTATTACGTTTTACAGAGATATAAATTGCACAACATGAGAAATCATGTCCTTACGCATGACACTGTTGACAAAACGGCTGACTTTGACGTTTATGTTTGACATTGACATTTTCGTTAAAAAACTTATAATATAGGCCGATATATGGTACTTTTAAAGTAGATAAAATAAATCATTTTTTTTTTTATACATTTCTGTAGCTATATTGAAACTAAGTAGATATATAAATATAACGCTTAAAGTTTGTAAGTTAAGACCTTAACGTGCATTCCAGTTTTACCTATACTTCCAAACAAAGTTTGCATTGCAAGCATAAAACGTCTATAAGTTCGTATTTTTGTATCGAAAGATTTCCTTAGAGTTGAATAATCTTTGTCTAAATCCAATTTTTAAACATTCTTCTCTGCAGTTATATAGATGTAATACATGGGTATCTTACCCGTTCTCCTCTTACTAAAGTTGAGTTCATATTTTACAAGATATGGAGAAATAATCATGAGAAATGATTGAGTTTTCCTATCCAGGTGTCAAGTGAAAATAATCAAAAACAGAGAAAGATATAAATCGAACGTACGTCGATTATTGCTCTCACTCGTCTATCATAGACGGTCTATTTTAAGTGCTTATTGGGATTGACATGAATAATTATATAAAAAACACATAAACTTTGGCGTCATATTCCTTTTTCGTCTCCATCACTAAGTAGTAAGGTATAATATTTTTAGAGGAGGCCTATGTTTTTTATTGACTTCCTGTGGCTGATGATAATGATTGCTCAGGAAATTCTTAATATCTAGATTTGAACCGAGGCGGTTAATATCTATACCTATTCAAAGTCTCCTAAGCGTTCCATTTCATGTACTACCGTCATTAATCTAAACCTGGCACATAAATTGGAATTATTATGTGGGCGGAACATCTTCAAGAAATATCACTCTATATAACATTTTCGGTTGTAACTATTAAAGAGATGGCCAGGTACTTAAAAACTGGGGACGTAACAGAAAATAGCATTAAAAAAGATTAATGCATAAATACGATGTGAGATGCAAAGTCTGTACCAACATAAATGTGCCGCTTAAAAAGATGGATGATCCCCATTATGCCAACTAGTAAGTCTTGAAACTGCGCTGTTAACTTCCTTGGCTTCAGAGTGCCTTTTAAAATGATTTAATTCCAACAGCTATTCTTTACACGTAGAACTTATAAAGCATTCACGCAGTTAGTGCATGATTAAGTTGAATGTCATTTCGTTCATCTGAATAGGTGTAAGATGATGTTTTACAATTAAACTACTTATACGTTCTAATACCATTTTCTTACAATTAAAAAGGAAGGTTCTTTAATAACTTGATAAGTTGGAATGTTCAAACAAATTTGATAACGCGTAGAAACCAATCGGAAAAACTAAAGGAAATCTTTTTAGCGGGTTGCATTTTTTATTAGCAGATAAAGTAGATACTGGATAGCTATTAGTATTTTATGTACCTTTGATTGTTCAATCTCTACAAAATTCCATCGTACTAAATGTGTGATTCATAAATATTAAACTTTTTCCGCTTACATTTTGCTCTCCAATCGGCAAAAGGAAACGCAACGTCTGTTTTCTCAGGGAAAACTTGTACGTATTTGCAAGTCGGCTGTCAAAACTGCATACAACGTAAATTTAAATTTTCTTGTACATTTCCCCACATGCAACAACTTGAAAAATTCAACATCTTGTGAGAGAATAATCTTTCACGCAAGTCAAACGGTTTAATTTAAAAATGGCTCTGTATTTTATTTTGGCGTAAAATGTCTATAGAATCAAGTTCTTTTTACAGTGTCGTAACTCAAATAAAGTGCAGGGATAAAGAATATTAACTTATGATTATTTCAGTAATACAATATACCTACGGTGAAGCAGAATGCAATAAAGGAATTTTAATGTATCTACTTCGGAATACGAAAGCATTTTCTCTTGTGAATGTCGTAAAACTTGTCTTAGAGATCAGTTATTTTCTGGATTTTTTGTGGATCTATAAAATTTATAGTAATTTCATAAAAAAAAAAAAATGGGATAATCTTTGAAGTTTCATCGTAGATTATAAAGTGTTTAACAGTGGCGAAGGGACCTTACAATCCGATTCCTACCGGCTTCCTTTTCCTTATGTAGCATCTTATTATCATCAGAACGATTTGCAGACAGCATTAATGCATATTAGTACCTATAAGTTGTGTCGTGATTTAGCAATCATCATCTAGATATGTATGTTGTATGTCTATTTCTCAATCTGTGTGATCTCTTATGTACGATACAATGGGGTTGGTATGTTCTTGGGGACAAAAACCATAAACAAATAATAAAATAAAAATAAAAATAAAAATAAAAAAAAGTTTTGTCGTGTTCCCTTTTGGAAAATTTCATCTTTCGCCACTAGTATTTACTTTTTGTTTCATTGCAAATGTAGCCAGAAACTTTTATAAATAGTCTAACTAATTAAATAAATAATATTTCAAAAATAATTAAAGTAAACGCAACTAAGGCTCAGTCATTTAGACTCTTGCTGCGGAAAAACTATGATAAAAAGTTTTAAATTAAAAGATAACTTCACTGCGTATTATTAGTGCAATTCTATTAGCCACCAACTTGAATTGAGGAAGTAATGATATGAAATTCATTCATTCTCAAAAAAACGAACAAGCAACTTATAAATACAGAAAATACATATACCTACTTTAGCTGTAGTAGATTTATAATCACCAGAAAAAATCCAGCCTACACATAGCTAGAATAAGTATAGACGGTCTAATAGGCAAAGACCTATTTTAATAAAAGAACGACCTTAATACCTATTAGGTATTATGTGATTTGTGCCCTACACACAGATAAATTTGGCGCCTATCGGTCTGGAATGAAAATATACTGCGAAGGTATATTTCTATCAAGGCTTTCGTAACAAAAAGACGTCAATATTGGAGAAAGACTGACACCATTGAGCTAAATAGGACTGAGAATCTTTATTATGTTTCCGTCGTAGATTTTTATTACCTCTACATTTTATATGATGATGTGTAATCATAGCGAAGTACAAATATAATGACAATAAATTCATTTTGATTAATTTCTTTTGAATGATTCATTGAATATTTAAAAATAATAAACTCATTTTTATATTTAAATAATATTATAATCATATTTTTGATTACGGACGCAGTGGTGACAGTGGTCAAGTAAATCAGGATATATTTATGGAAAACAATTGGTTAATTAGAGCAACGTGAAATGAATAGGAAAATATGTATATTTTTTTATTCTATAAGGTATTATTTAGATTAATCTATGACACCCATTTTGCGATAACCGCGAATTAAAAATAATTCTAGTGAAATATTCTTTATTTTATAGATAGTCTATAGTAAAGATTCAAAAATTTGCAGCGCACTTGTTTAAAAAGCAAGAAGATTATTTAATTAAGACTTCTTAATTTAGCGCCCATGACGTTAAAGAAAATTGTTTTTTTTCTAAATTCATTCTCGTTTTTTATTCTACAATGTAGCAATATGAAGATATTGCATCATTAAATCACTGTATGTACAAAGTTGCTAAGAACTCTTTTCCAGCTGCCATGAATATTCATCAAAAGATCATTAATGTTCGGTGCTTAAAACTTGCCACATCCCACTAACTTGCAGTAGTTAGTTAGCAAAAATAACATTTTCATACAGCTTTCTTAGCTCATAACCTTGGCGTAAGTTCTTTATGCTCGTGCCGCAAAGTTGTGTGTTGTACAGCTTATTATAAGGCAGTATACACGTTTCTGTGCTATACTGTGGTTGAAAGAAGCGGTAGCGTTTTTAAAGTTGTAAAATTTTACAATGTTGCATTCAGTTTTGTGCTTAAAATACAGCGAAGTTATCAAACTTAAATATATTTCAAACAGCTTTTTTTGCATCTTTAATTCACCAGACAATTTATATTTTTCTTTTTGCGATTTGAAACTCCTAAAGCCTTTAATGATGCAGTTTAAAAATACGAGAATACTGCCGTTGATAAAGATAGTACGTATTTAACCCGCCAACTAGAATATATTCGATAATAAAGTACAAACCCATTACCCGCAATCGAAGCCGCGCAATTTATTGAATTAACCATGCCCTAACATTGCTTTAAGGAAGCACTTGACGTTGAATTAGACATGGCTAGTGCATTAACTCGACTACAGTGAGTTCGGTTATTGTGGCAACAAAACGAACTGCGTCGCAGCTAATTGCAAGCCAAACGTGCCGGGAATAATACGTTCTTCTTAATAAATTGCTTCTACTATTTTCTTCTTCGTTTATTTTACGATATTTCTTAGCGAAGGATTTAACATCGGAATCAATTTGCGCGTCCGTTGATTGGAACGTTGCTTCATCGGTGCCGATAGAACGGTTTACGTACCTAAGTAACCGATATCAAGTACCTACTTTTATTATTATTTAGGAACGAAGTGGATGCTTTCAACTGAGTGTTGAAATTCGAATCGTTTCATAAAAACTATCGTGTAAATTATAACCTAACTAAATGTAAGGGAAACAATTAAAATATTTTATTAAAAATTAGCATCTAATCTCGCTATTTTAGAAATATTAAATGCATCCCAGTTGATAGGATGCAACTTGTATGAGCATTCAGAACGGGCGTGTCTACGTTATTGGCTAAAATGGACGGCCTATTGTGGCAATAGGCAGTAGTCGTTAATCCGCGTCAGAGGGCCCATGGATTCATTGAAAATTAGAGTCGGACTACACGCAGTTTAATAGAATCGATCTATCACTCCGATAGCGCATTTAGAAGTCTACCTTTGAAAGCAGTAGTATTTGAACTCAATTAAAAAAATCTAAAGTTAAATAACAACCTGCATTATGCTTCATTGTTAATTAGCTTTTGCTCGCGGCTTTGCCTACGAGAAAGAGTTCTTCCGGGATAAATATCCCGCTATATATTTTCCTACCAATTTTCACCGAAATCTTTTCAGTAGATTTTGAGTTCATCGTGTTCAGACAGAAAAACGGAAGACTATTTTATAATATGTAAGGAAGTATGGATAGTAACTCAAACTGATTTACCAACAATGAACAATCACGGAAACAAACTGTGATCTATATCAGATAGCGAAACCGTCAGTCACGTCGACAATATTCTGCTTAATAGGAACAAAGTTCTACAAAGTTGTAACAAGCCGAACTGCGGCCACATTACGAATTGTGAACTAACCGCGGCTAACCAACTGGGTGAATTTGTTTAAAGTGTCTTCAAGGATGAAACAATAGTTTTGCGGCTTTGTGTGCTAACAATTTCTATGAATTAATTTCCGTAATTTGGTGAAAAGATTTGAAATGTTCATCATATATTCCTCTTTTGATTCGAAAACTATAGTTATACACATACCTTCTGTACAAAATATTATATTTGATTATTAAATTAATACTGAATTATCCAGGTACTCTAATTGTAGGCAGATCTTTAATAAGTAGGTATATCAAAATTATTGCAATTTATTTTCACAACGCAACCGACAACGTTTTTAAAAAGTCTTTTACTAGATTGATAAAGTTATTTTTCTTATCACGCAATGAAATCGAGCGTACGAAATCATGAACTTAGTCGAGGTGAGTACATACAATTCAATTGTATTGCGGTATTCCAAGCAGAAGGCAGCTCTTGCACTTAGTTAATAAACCTCAACACCGAAACTTCTGCTTTACATTCTTCGTATTAAAATAAATTCAATGTAGGGAACTATCTCCGCACAATAAACTTTTTGCACCGCTCGTCATCTTAACTACATTGAGTTGGATAACTTGTAAATAACTATTGAATCTTTTGCTGTTGGTGAGTTTTTCTTTTTGTGTTGTTTGGTTTAAGTAAATATAAAGTTTGGTTTATTTTATAATAATATCAGCCCTGTATAATAATACTGTCCCACTGCTGGACTACGGGCTTCCTCTACTAGTGAGAAGAATTCGGACTTAGTACACCACGCTGACCTAGTGCGGATTGTTAGACTTCACTCATCCTTAAAATTTCTATAGAGAACTTCTGAGGTATATGCAAGGTTTCCTCGGGGTGTTTTTCCTTCTTCGTTAAAGCAAGCGATAATTCACAAAGTATACACTCATAATTTTAGAAAATTCGAAATTGAGTAGCCTTGGGATTTGAACCTGCAGACATTTGTCTCGGCTGTCCGTTCCACACTCAACGGGGCTAGTGTGTATTACGATTTACGATAAATAAAATACATCCGTTACGTTCACCATTTATTCACAGATTAACTGACACATTCATAAAAGCGGGGTAGTTGTACCACAACAATCGACAATCTACCTTAATTAATCTTAAGATATTAATCCTTATATATAATGTTTCTTTGTCCAAGATGTTACGATATGAATAACACTTAACATGTTTGTGATACAGGCTTACTATATTACAGGGGCTATCGCCGCTTATTTACGAATAATAAAATCTTGGATTGTTAGTTTCTTATGCAAACTGCGGGCAGAAATCATTATATATTTTCGAACAAGGGAATCGAACTCGCTACATGATATGACTAATCCACTAACCCGACTGTATGTTTCGCGCTACACACGTCTTGGACAGTATTAGACGGACACCTCCAAGTTATCAAGTAATCTCCTGATGCATGAGGCCTCAGCATCTCGCGGTAATCCCTTACGAAGTGGATGTACGTCTTATGTGTGTGACGTTTGAGTTAAGGCGAGTAGACGTGGCTATAGATACATTATAATTTATACATATAATATAGTAAGTTTGTCATACATGTACAAGTCTTTTTGCATTTATCTTGTTAAGCAAATTTTTTCCGCCTGACATCATCTTTAATTAAGAAGGACTATAGTGGCCACATTAGGAGGTTCGCCAAAATACACCGTATGTTTCACCACCAAACCCTTCAATGATTCGATTTTATAGCTGCAGTAGATCCCTGCTTAAAATGTCCAAACGCCTACTAGAAATATAAGATAAACAAATCCTACCATAAATTAAAAAATAAGGCGTCGTTTACAAACGAGTTTTGTATTTACAAGGCCGACTAAACAGGGGGAATTTCACTATCTACTTGCTACCTTACAAATATCGCTAGAAAACTACGCGATCTAAATGCACAACGTATAATTGCGGATTTCCCCAACAATACGTACAAATGAAACAGCTGACAGACTTACTAATGCCGTTGTTTTCGCACAAACAGCCCACGGCCGCAGATGAATGTGTCAATCAAAAGAGACGTGTCCCGTTTCGGATTTAATTCAATCAAACGGTACCCGGTTCCAATTAAGTTGCGAGTTGCGATTCGGATGCGTTTGAAAGGGTTACGATGTAATCGTGTGTGCCGTGTGTGTCGCTTTTCAATTAACCAAACTTTTTACTCGACTGCGATAAAGCAATATGTTATGTGTGGGTAGGTTCGGTAACTCACAATATAAGTTATTTCATCCACGAAGACGCGCCCTACCAACTTATAAGCGAGGGTATTGCAGGGTGTCACGGGACTGATCCAGCCCTTGATTTATAAATAGGCCATATAGGCCGCGGCCTATTGGCGGCAGCCTTTGAGGGGCGGCAGATTTTAGAAATCGCTCAGTCGATTTAATAAATCATTCGTTTATTTAATGTTAGTGCCTTCCCTAATACTAACAACTGGAAAGTTATTAAGTATTATAGAAACCTACATACATACATAAACCTACCTACATGGGGCGGCGGATATAAAGTGGCCTACACTCATAAAAAATATAAATTCGGCACTCGACTGATCTAAGTTCATTCGCCGACGCTATCCATCGTAGTTTGCGTGTGCAATCATGCTGCATACACGCACTGTAAACGATTAGGGATAGTAGTAGGGCGCGTCTTTCGCCCGAAATTAATAACCAATCCTAATCCAATGTATGCTATCTAAGACTGATAATTCATTCGTTTCTATGGATAAAGCATGCCAATAACCAATCCATAGATTGAGTAAGCTATCTCTAACAATAGTCAATCTTTGAGAGGACGGATTACAGATCATAGATTACCCTCTGTTTGAAAATGACAGTTTACGCTTGCCAATACTCTATCTACCCGTTTTGACATTTGATTTGATTGTTGTAAACAATCACATTTTCCAATCGGACCAATTCCTCAGTTTACTCCATATGTTTTGAATATCGCTTACACTGATTTTAAGGGAAACGAAAAGGCAATGGAAATATCCATATTCTCTAGTGACAGTGACGACAGTGATTTGGAGGGACTAGCGATACTGATAGCGAAACTGAAAGTCGCGCTTCATCACGGGTAATGAAAAGAGTTAACTACATGCAGACCCTGGATCAGTTTGATTTCACGTTTAGATTAGGCTTTCGAAATCTGCTTGCCAATCATTGTTAATTAAACTGACGCCGTGTTACTTCTATGTACAAGGTAAATAATTTTTGACATTATTTAGAAAAAATATTGTACCTACCGAACTATTAGATAGGTACTAGGCAAGGGGCAATTGCATCGTTTTTTCAGGAACTATGGTGTTTCTCCATTCCATCAACTTTTGCTGAGGAAAAGGAAATCTTTATATTATCTTTGTCAGGACATTTGGTACATGGAAGCGTCGCTTCCCTGTGATTGCATTGACATTGCGGTTATCTTTACCTAAAGTTCAAGCAATAATAATTGCAACTGAAGTTTTGCACAATATTTGTCGGAATCACAGGTTTGAGGAAATTCCAACCGAAGCGGAGTTATCAACTGCTGATATTATTAATTATGAGAACAATATAGAGAATCAAGATGTTGGAGAAGAACAGCAGCATTAATAAATAACTTCTTTACTTAGTAAAATAAAATACCTTTGTAATCACTGCTATTTAGTTTTATTGATTATCTACATTTGTAATTAAAAATAACAATTATTACAAATTAACATAGTTTTATTAGTTAAAAGTTAATATCATAGAAATAGACAACATTTCCATACATTATCTATACTATAATTATATAAAGCTGAAGAATATGTTTGTTTATTTGTTTGTGTGAACGCGCTGATCTCAGGAACTTCCGGTTTGAATTGAAAAATTATTTTAGTGTTGGATAGCCCATTTATTGAGGATGGCTATTATAGGGTATATATCATCACACCATGACCAATGGGACCAAAAACGGGTAAAATTGATTACTTTTGAGAGCTTCCGTTTCGTGCGCTGCGTAAACGGTTAAACTTATGCAACAATTATGTATAACGGAATTTTAATTTGTTCCATAACACTGGATAATGTGTACAGAGTCCAATTTTTATTATATGGCACCGAGTTTACTGCGTACTTCATACTTAAAATCTAAATCCTTTAAAGATTTATTATTAATATATTATGAACAATGTTATTAAACTTCAGTGTCAAAATATGTCCGCAACCACGTTACTCACGTTCCATTTCAACTCATTAAATAGTTTGTATCTAAATATGACATGTACTAATTATTAATTATTTCTTTTGAGGGCTAAAATGCATAAAATATTTTTTTATTACTTCAAGTATTATTTTTAGCAATTGGAAAAATATTTAAACGAATAGTTTGTATGGAAAATACAAAAAGTATTTTTTTACGAATGGAATATTCTGCATAAAATGGAATGGTCAGGAGGGAACGCATCTGGAAAGGATTGCCGGCGATCTATCGTTGAAGGTAAGCAAGGACAGGCGAGTTAAGATATTGGCATGCCGGTAGGAGAGCAGTCGAAAGATAGTCGGCAATCTAAGATAGGTTTCAGTCTTGGATATCAGATACATTATTAATTTCGGGCGTTTGTGGATGAAACTATCTATATCTGAACATTTTATTGTAATTTTAGAGGGACTATTATGTATGACTACTATTAGTATGTCCCTGCTGCTTAGCGCTAGATCGACATTGCAATTGCGGATTTTCCCATACAAACGTGATATCTATCCGAGGGAAAGATAGGAAATGAAAATAAAGAGTTGTATGATATAAGGTGATAGAAATTTGAATGGACGAAGGAAATGTACATCGGCATGAAATTAAGTAGGACTAGGCAGAAAGACGACGATTATTGAAAACTCCCGCATGAAATATTATCGTTGTAAGCAGCTCAGAATTTTTTATTTTAAAAAAGAAAATCTCAAAAATATTTCATTTCATACCATAATATGTTAAAAATATAGTATTCCATTTCCAAATGGAATATAATTTAAACAAAAACCCGTTCAAGATTTTATTAATATATCAAACGAAACAAAAGGAGTTCTTATTTTGCTTATTACGTACAACGATGAGTTCATTGAAAATATTAATTGAACATCAAAGGCCTTGTCGTCTGTGTTTTAAAATTATTATATTTGCGGTACATAGTATTTTCCCTTCATCTTGTTTTTATTAATACTACATCAATACCTAATAATTTAAAATAATATTTGATCAATCAATGAACCATAAACTCCTTGCGATAATTTTTAACATAATAAAAAAGCCATAATTGTCTTAATCACGCGCAATCTGATGATTCCTAATTGTCCGAATTGTGATGTTTGGATACGTCCTTCCTGAATGACAATAATCAATACTAGCTGTCTTTTTGTTCGTACTGATTTAAATACGTCATGCCTTTCATACGACCTGTCAATGTAGTTTCTTTTCATTTTATTAGACCACGGCATACCTAAACCTAACCTTTTGAACATTATTGTCAAACTAATATACTTTTAATTTGGTATTGGCAAATCAAGCGAGTTCTTTAATGAATTTATCTACATAATACAAAATGATTGTATTTGAATATGTAAATTACTATTTTTGTCGGGTACATTTATCAACATTGAAATAATCAATAAATGTATTTTTTGATCAATAAGAATGGTTTGTACCACTAAATAGCTAAGTGAGATAAGCTAGAATCGATTTATATTGGACAATCCATCATTTTTTTCAACTTACACTCGTAATACTAAAATGCTCTATTAATAAATGTCATAAATTATAATTATTTCACAACTCTATCGCAGGAATATTTGTAAAAAGAACCAACGAAATACAAAATGTTTTCCATTTAAAGCAATCGAACAATCGGCCGAACGCCTTCCCAATTCTATAAAAATATAAGCCAAGAACATCCATAGAATTGTAGCATTTTAATTAATTTGGAAAATTAGCAAAGCCGTATTTCTATAACCGTTTCTCGTCAATTAGTAAGCCAGTGCTGTGAATACTTCTTAATTAATGTTCGTTGAGTTTATACTTGACGTTCAATTTGCCAAAATAGACTGGGGCCTTATTCTCTATCCCGCACGTTATTTTAACAGTGCGTAACAAGCACGTAACACAAGGCGTCATGTTTAGGACTATAGAAATTTGGCTTACAGAATACCATTCCACGCACATTTCTCGAAGATAACATGACACGGCCGCGTAACGCGTTTACACTATCATACAGAATAAGGGCCCTGAGGTGTATTTGAATATTATTAGAACACTAGCTTTTGCCCGCGGCTCCGCCCGCGTTATAAAGTTTTTCAGGCTAAAGTTTTCCGTTATAAATGTAGTAGTTTCCCGGGAGCCTATGTTCTTCTCAGGGTCTCAAATATATCATTGTTGCATAACTTTAACCGTTTACGCAGCGCAGGCAACGGAAGTTCTCAAAACTTATAAGTTTCCCCGTTTTTGCAACATGTTTCATTACTGCTCCGCTCCTATTGGTCATAGCGTGATGATATACAGCCTATAGCACTCCAGAAACAAAGGGCTATCCAACACAAAAAGATTTTTTTCAGTTAAAGCCGGTAGTTCCTGAGATTAGCCATTACTGCTCCGCTCCTATTGGTCATAGCGTGATGATATATAGCTTATAGCGGTCCACAAATAAAGGGCTATCCAACACAAAAAGAATTTTTCAGTTGAAACCGGTAGTTCCTGAGATTAGCCATTACTGCTCCGCTCCTATTGGTCATAGCGTGATGATATATGACTTTGAGCATTCCACAAACAAAGGACTATTCAACCCAAAAAGAATTTTTCAGTTCGAATCGGTAGTTCCTGAGATTAGTCATTACTGCTCCGCTCCTATTGGGTATAGCGTGATGATATATAGCCTATAGCACTCCACGAACAAAGGGCTAACCAACGCAAAAAGATTTTTTCAGTTTGGACCGGTAGTTCCTGAGATTAGCGCGTTCAAATAAACAAACAAACTCTTCAGCTTTATATAATAGTATAGAAGTATAGATTATAGAAATATGTTACGCTCAGTGGGAAATATAACGCAAGGTTTGATGATTAAATTCAAATAAATTTAAAACCACAAAAATATAGGCAGATAATAGAAGAGACAATAACACACGGTCATAAAATAATTATTATGGGTTGTTTTGATTTTATATTATTTACACATGAATTTTATTTAAAGAATTAATTATGAAGCCCGAGACATTACATCAGATCTTTTGCGTTTCCTGTAGTATTAAATTGTTATTTTCTTTGTGTATACTGATGTTTGTTTTTATTATATTTCTTTAATACCTTGTTAATTGTTTGTGCTGAGCGAATAAATGTTATTGCATTATATTAAATACACAGCATTATCTACTCGTTGCACTATTATAATATAATGTTATTTTGTGAAATATATCCGTCAAGATTAGTACTCCCTTCATGATAAACTAATATATTATAGATCAGCATGATGTCAGAAAGATAAGTTTTTATCGTTTTTTGATTGAAGAGTAGTTCAGTTATACCTCATACAAAGAACTTCACCCAAATTAGAAAACTTTGTATGTCATTCCCACTGAAGTGCTATTAAAATGGTAAAAAATATAATCTTAATGACTTATCGAATTACTTCTAGATATCTCAAGACTTAGCCATATTTATTAAGAGGTTTGGATCGTAACCGCCTTGAAGTACAAATTTAAGGACTCGCCTTTGTCTCATTTTATTTTAAGGTTAGGTAAAATGTTAGTATCTAATACCTATATTTAGTAAATGTTGATTTATGTAAAATTTTTTCAATCCCTTCTCTCCGTTAACAAATATTTGTTAATTTGTAAACTATTTTTATTTATTTTGTTTAAAGTTTAGTTATCTAGTAATTACAAAATCGAAGTAAACAGTTATTAGAAACTGAGAATAGCAAAAGTGTATTTCAGATAATTCAGTTACCATTTAACTGCCTAGTTGTATTACGGCACTGTACTGCTGAGCTCTCAGGTTCTATAACCGGGTCAAGCAAAAAGTTTTTCTGGGATAAAAAAAAAATCCAAATCGATTTCGAAAAATCGATAATTGAACTGCTCTAAATTTTTTTTATTCTCTTCTCACTTTATCATGTACTGTAGTCTTTACCCTAAACTGATTTAAAAGAGCAACACCAGAGTTTCTTGCCCGTTCTTCTCTGGTGAAAACTGCTTTCCGAACTGGTGGTACAGTTAATATTGACGGAATCTAAATAATGTATAACATTTTACAAATTCAAATAAAACATTTCATTTCATTTCATTTCATTTAGTAGTTCCTCAGATAAGCGCGTTCATGCAAACAAAATCTTCTCGATTTTATATAAAATAATTAAAAAAATATATAAAATAAATAGCTGTCGATCTCGTGACCATGAACGCTGCAAATCTTCGAAACGTCGGGAGAAAATTATGTAAAAACCGCGATAACATCCGTAAAATAGTTTTATTCCAATAAATTCATGTATTTGATAACTGTACTTATTTCCAAACACATGTATTCTTAGCACGTATTTAATAAGACATGAACAAACACACTAGGTGTGGGTTCCGTACTGAATGTAATCATGCATGTAATGGGATCTTGCTCCCAATTTACGACAAAGGTGGCACATACCGTCTGAATCATCTATCAACGCTAGCTGCGAGAATTCTAGTTGTTACAGCGGCCAGTTACAATAAGAACTTAACAGCGTCGTACGTTGTGTGTAATGGAAATACCAGCTTTAAATTGTCCCAGTGTACAGGTTACTAATGTTAGGAGTAACGTTTTTAGTATGGCCTTTGGTTGTTAGGTGATAGGTTTTTCGTCCCTTAGAATTTGATATTTAGATATAATTAGATATTTAGTTTTTTTTTTGCTGTGAATGACGAGACGAGCTAACCGTTTGCCACATGGTAAGCGATACGACCACTCATAAACAGTAGAAACATCATCTAACACCTTGAAGTAAAAGTATTGTTCGGTATTCCACTGCGCTCGCCATCCTGAGACATGAGATGTTAAGTCCAGTAGTTACAGTTAGACATAATGAGACATGGATATTACATTTGATGGAGAACTTTCACATATGACAGTCCTCTCATGATGATTGCTCTGTTTTATAGCCACTAATTAATTGTTACATGAATATACTCTCAAAATTCAGAGATGTGTGGTCTTAGATCAAAATCAGTCTCGGCAGTTTTGTTCTACTAGTTTTTTTTCTACTTATATCACTTACTATAGCTAATAAATTATAGGACCTATCTTTGTAAGTTAAAATTGCGAAATTTTGATAATAACCAATAAAATATCACAAAGAAATCACTATTCTACTTGCCTTACATCGTTCGTCCAACCTTACTGGTTGTTTAACAAATAAATTAGTAATTATTGCAGGCAGGCGTTTAATCTCAAAACCAATGAACCAAACTTTACCAACACATAAGATAAACATAACCATTCAATCATAAACTAAAAACCGTCCACAACCCAAATAACATAAAGTATCGTCGACGTTCTAAGTCTATTCAATTATATAGAACAGCTCCAAGTTTGCGGGGCCCGTCAGCAATTTCTTCAAATTGGGCCTTGGCATCAGTCCAGACGATTAACAACTTAGTGCAAGCTGTTTAATTTCATGCCTGGATGCCCGTGTTTTGTTGTAACCTCTCGCATACCACGTGTAGACAGGTGGATATATAGCTCGGCCGAACTTGAGTCTTTATTATGTTATTTTGCGAGAAATGTTTTATTTAAATACAGCGGGGAAGCTAAACTGTCTAGGTTTACAGAATGCGGTGGAATTGCATACATAGCATAAAAGTAATAAATGGAAGGTAAGGATTTTATTATCGTTTTGTTAGCTATCATGTAAATTAATACATTTCTACACAAATATAAAGGTGAAAAGTTTGTTTGTTTGAACGCGTTAATCTCAGGAACTTCTAAATCGATTGTGATTTTTTTTCACTAATAGAAAGGTAGATTACTCCTGAAGCTTTAGTTTATAGTCTATTTTTATCCAAATAAATATATTCAGTCCGAAAAATCTTTTTCACGTGGGTGGAACAGTAGGCATAAGCTGTAACTCACATGAGTATTAAATTATTGGTTGGCTGAATGTTATTTGCAGACTGGAACATCGTAGGTTCGATTCCTAAGTCGAAATTTATCCGATCCGGTTGTTTTGCTTCTTCTTTTTAAGAGGAGTGACGTCACGTAGGCGGCCAGTCGAAAAATTAATCTAAATCATGTCTGTTACTTACTCGAACAAATAAGTTTCATCGCGTTCGTGTAATGGTACGTATAAAGACAGTTTTACACAATACTTGTTTTTAAATGTTCTCTAAAACAGTTTATTCTAATAAATTGCTAACATATAAGCAAATTAAAAAAAATACAGTGTTCCACTTCAGCAGATAACTTTCAGAAAGTAGGCATCAATTAACCACCTGTTATGATATACTTACACGTCTAGTTAAATTAGAATTAATATAAACAAGACTGATTTTAATTAAACCAACATTTGTACTCAACAAACGCGTGACTACCAAACATAACATAAACGTGTGCGTAATAGTTTTCTCATAAAAACTTTCTATATTACGTGGAATACAAATTACAGTCACCTAGTCTAG
>NW_023594013.1:0-17576 GCF_014839805.1 Manduca sexta
CCGTCAGTTGGCATGCTATACTGCTGTTTACATTAATGGATCTCGATTTCTTTTTCAATACTTCACGAAAATGTACCACACTAAAGATTTTTTTACATGTTTACAAATGATTTATTTTGATTAATTTATTCTCGGGATAGGATTATTTGGGATCGTTTATTGAAAACAAATGGTAGATTGATAGTGTCGTCATAATGTTTAGGGCAGTTTTAAACACTTTTAAAAGTATCTTTTCAACTTATAGACAAACTACAGGGTGTTCTGAAAATATATTAATATTTTTAAGAGCGAATATCGCAAAAACACTAAGCAAAATTGGCTTTATAAAAAAATACAAAAGATTATTGTGGTGAACCTTTTTCGTTACAAACTTACATGTAATGCACTGAAAAAAGATTTTATTTCTTCGTAGAACATGAACGAAGGCGCGACATGCGACCCGCACGGCCGCAGCGGCCTGATCTCCAGCTACATCCAGTTCCAGTGCACCATCCCGAGACCCTCACTCTCTGATAGAGACATTGGACTGCCGCTGCCGCCCACAGGCAAGACCACATCCTTACATTAGCTTTGCAGCTTCAGAAATTAAAGCATCATGTTTTATAGCTAAACTAGGTTTTGCGTGCGGATTCGTCCGCGTGAAGGAGTTTTCTGGGATAAAGGTCCCGCTATATATTTTCCGGGATAAATAGTAGCCTATAACCTTCCCAGGATCTTAAACTATCTCCATACCAAATCCTCACAAAAAATCCGTTCAGTAGATTTTGAGAAACTCGTCAACATTCAGACATACAAAAAGGGACTTTGTTTTATAATATATATATAGATAGATAAGTTAAATCTATTACGCAAAAATCTTAAATCACAATAACATTCTCTGTGATGAAAATGCCATTCAAAATAAAAATATATTCAGTGGACCATCATTGATTACCATTTAGGTTTAAATTTGTAGTTCTCATTGCGTAATACGTACTGCTTCTAAAAATTATATACAATTTTGGTTCTTATATCCAGTGCTTACGGACGGATCCCTGCAAAGATCCCGCACGAGGAGCTGGCTCTACAGTGGGTGGTTGCAAGCGGTGCCACTAGAGACCTCGCCATGCAGAACTCATGGTAAATGATAGTCTACCCACCCTTATTACAAAACTTTAATATACCCAGAAAGCCCAGACGTTACAACTTGCTACTCGACAATTAAATTATGACGGCATTTTTTTTATGTAGATACTGTAACATTGAGCAATATGACAAAAAAAAACATTCACGTCGAATTATAACCTCATCCTTTTTTTGAAGTCGGTTAAAAAGCGTCTGGTCTCGCGGTATTGTACAGTAAAGCGAGAGTGTACAATAATTTGAAGTTGTTTTGTTGCTATTATTTTTCGATAGGCGTAGAGCTAATAATACTGTTTTTTTAATTATTAAATTCAAATAAAAGGATTTTAACTCAGACTAGTGTGTCATTTAACATGGAGTAAATTCGTGGCTGGTGTTGCAGGTCGCTGTTCGAGCTGATGATCAAGTCGATGGTGGAGTACCTGTACTGGAGCGGCGCGCACGAGGCGCCGCGCAAGGCGCGCTTCCCCGAGCAGTTCACCGACGACCTCACCACCCTCGTCAACAACGTCACCTCCGAGATCATCTCCGGGTACGGCAGGGACACAGTAGCTTGGATGGCAGTGTGCAGTTGGCCTCATGCTGCCGTAGACGCCGAGGGCGTCCTTCGGTGCGCGGGGGCTCCTGAGCCCCCCCCCCCCCCCCCACCCTCACAGAAGACGGGCCGCACTAGGCGGCACCGCGCAGGGGCGGCTGTGGAAGTAGACTTAGACATTTCCGTCAGAGGAAGCTCGCAGTCGTCCCTAATGCGCCGAAGAAGGCCACCGCGGAGTTTTAGTTGGTATGCCGTGCGCTGTATATAGGTTAGGGACTCGGCCCGGCGGTCGCCTGAAGGTCGACATAAAATCCGGGCGGCGCAATGCCGGGTCGTAAGGCACGGTGATCCCAACATAACCGCTCAGTCGCCCCCCACGAAGGCTGAGCGGTAGTCATAAGACACTTTCTCCGCGAAAACAAAAAAAAAAAAAAAGGGACACAGTAGCTTATGATGTCAGGTCTTCCACCTGTGTGTGTCTAAATACATGGGCTGGATTTTTTTATATTTGTACGGCAAAGTGACCTCTGCACCTGATGGTAAGTAGAGTGGAGTTCAATAGAATGTCAACTGCGATGATTACCCCACGATAGTCGATACATTTATGCTGGCCTGTTGGAACCGGATATACAAATAATCCCGGAACGTGACACACTTACGTGGGCCACTACGGCGGGTTTTAACACCATAAGCGTACGGAGGTCGCTATCCTGAGACATGAGATGTTAAGTCTTATTGTATCCAGTTATTACACTAGCTACAATGTCCTTCAAACCGGAACACAACAGTGACTGCACACTGCTGCATGACGACAGACATAGACATTGCGGTGGTACCTACCCAGGCGGACTCTCACATATGAGAGACCTACCACCAGTATCACGCAATATTTTGTCATAATTTTACTATCATCTCGCTTAACTCGTCAAGTAAATATATTTTGTCATGGCAGGTACGGCAAGAACAGCCGTCTCACGCAGAGCCTGAACAACAGCCTGGCGTTCTTCCTGTTCGACTTGCTGAGCGTGATGGACCGCGGCTACGTGTTCAACCTGATCCGCAGTTACTACAAGCAGATGAGTGCTAAGATCGCGTCGCTGCCTGATGCTGTGCCGCTTGTGCATTACAAGGTATTTGTTAGAGTGGTACTTTATATTTTGATATGTATATGAAAATACATTTGGTTATAATTCTGATCCTCTTTATTTAACGCACCCTGTATATCAGTGACGTTTGATATACAGGTTGTATATAATACAGTAGATGATTTTTTTTTATAATTCCTTTTATTCGAGGCATATTTATAATTTGGAATAATTGTTATTAACGTGTTTTAAAGTGTACTTATTGGTTGAGTATAATGTATGTACTGCTAAAATGTGCGCGTGTGTGTGTGCCAGTTGTCGTTCCTGCGCATAATCTGTTCGCACGAGCACTACGTGTCGCTGAACCTGCCGGCGGGCGGCGCGGCGTGCGGCGCAGTGTCGTTGGCGCCCTCCGCGCAGTCCGTGGCCTCCGCCTTCCTCTCTCCGGCGCGGCGCACGGCGCCCTCTCGCACGAGTTCCGCTCGCGACACTACCTCGCCGGACTGCTTCTCACTGAGCTTACCAACGCGCTCGAGTTGCAGTGAGTATCGACTTCCTGAATACAAAGTACCTGTTTATAACTCACCCTGAATATAAATTAGTATTTTTCTATCGATTGCAAAAATTGACCAATCACAATAGAGGTTTATCAATATACCAATCCTTTCACCCAACATTCAGTGTCGATATACCGATCATGTGCAGGAGTCCGCTGCTGCAGAGCGCGGCGGTGGGCGCGGTGTGTGCGCTGACGTGCGCGCACGACGCGGACCCGCGGCTGCAGGCGCCGGAGCTGCGCGCGCGCGTGGCGGCGCTGTACCTGCCGCTGCTGGCCGCCGCGCTCGACGCGCAGCCGCTGCTCTACCGACCCAGCGCTACTAATGGTAAGTGGTGACACACTACTACACAGTACTAGTCGGTGTGTGCGCTGACGTGCGCGCACGACGCGGACCCGCGGCTGCAGGCGCCGGAGCTGCGCGCGCGCGTGGCGGCGCTGTACCTGCCGCTGCTGGCCGCCGCGCTCGACGCGCAGCCGCTGCTCTACCGACCCAGCGCTACTAATGGTAAGTGGTGACACACTACTACACAGTACTAGTCGGTGTGTGCGCTGACGTGCGCGCACGACGCGGACCCGCGGCTGCAGGCGCCGGAGCTGCGCGCGCGCGTGGCGGCGCTGTACCTGCCGCTGCTGGCCGCCGCGCTCGACGCGCAGCCGCTGCTCTACCGACCCAGCGCTACTAATGGTAAGTGGTGACACACTACTACACAGTACTAGTCGGTGTGTGCGCTGACGTGCGCGCACGACGCGGACCCGCGGCTGCAGGCGCCGGAGCTGCGCGCGCGCGTGGCGGCGCTGTACCTGCCGCTGCTGGCCGCCGCGCTCGACGCGCAGCCGCTGCTCTACCGACCCAGCGCTACTAATGGTAAGTGGTGACACACTACTACACAGTACTAGTCGGTGTGTGCGCTGACGTGCGCGCACGACGCGGACCCGCGGCTGCAGGCGCCGGAGCTGCGCGCGCGCGTGGCGGCGCTGTACCTGCCGCTGCTGGCCGCCGCGCTCGACGCGCAGCCGCTGCTCTACCGACCCAGCGCTACTAATGGTAAGTGGTGACACACTACTACACAGTACTAGTCGGTGTGTGCGCTGACGTGCGCGCACGACGCGGACCCGCGGCTGCAGGCGCCGGAGCTGCGCGCGCGCGTGGCGGCGCTGTACCTGCCGCTGCTGGCCGCCGCGCTCGACGCGCAGCCGCTGCTCTACCGACCCAGCGCTACTAATGGTAAGTGGTGACACACTACTACACAGTACTAGTCGGTGTGTGCGCTGACGTGCGCGCACGACGCGGACCCGCGGCTGCAGGCGCCGGAGCTGCGCGCGCGCGTGGCGGCGCTGTACCTGCCGCTGCTGGCCGCCGCGCTCGACGCGCAGCCGCTGCTCTACCGACCCAGCGCTACTAATGGTAAGTGGTGACACACTACTACACAGTACTAGTCGGTGTGTGCGCTGACGTGCGCGCACGACGCGGACCCGCGGCTGCAGGCGCCGGAGCTGCGCGCGCGCGTGGCGGCGCTGTACCTGCTGCTGCTGGCCGCCGCGCTCGACGCGCAGCCGCTGCTCTACCGACCCAGCGCTACTAATGGTAAGTGGTGACACACTACTACACAGTACTAGTCGGTGTGTGCGCTGACGTGCGCGCACGACGCGGACCCGCGGCTGCAGGCGCCGGAGCTGCGCGCGCGCGTGGCGGCGCTGTACCTGCCGCTGCTGGCCGCCGCGCTCGACGCGCAGCCGCTGCTCTACCGACCCAGCGCTACTAATGGTAAGTGGTGACACACTACTACACAGTACTAGTCGGTGTGTGCGCTGACGTGCGCGCACGACGCGGACCCGCGGCTGCAGGCGCCGGAGCTGCGCGCGCGCGTGGCGGCGCTGTACCTGCCGCTGCTGGCCGCCGCGCTCGACGCGCAGCCGCTGCTCTACCGACCCAGCGCTACTAATGGTAAGTGGTGACACACTACTACACAGTACTAGTCGGTGTGTGCGCTGACGTGCGCGCACGACGCGGACCCGCGGCTGCAGGCGCCGGAGCTGCGCGCGCGCGTGGCGGCGCTGTACCTGCCGCTGCTGGCCGCCGCGCTCGACGCGCAGCCGCTGCTCTACCGACCCAGCGCTACTAATGGTAAGTGGTGACACACTACTACACAGTACTAGTCGGTGTGTGCGCTGACGTGCGCGCACGACGCGGACCCGCGGCTGCAGGCGCCGGAGCTGCGCGCGCGCGTGGCGGCGCTGTACCTGCCGCTGCTGGCCGCCGCGCTCGACGCGCAGCCGCTGCTCTACCGACCCAGCGCTACTAATGGTAAGTGGTGACACACTACTACACAGTACTAGTCGGTGTGTGCGCTGACGTGCGCGCACGACGCGGACCCGCGGCTGCAGGCGCCGGAGCTGCGCGCGCGCGTGGCGGCGCTGTACCTGCCGCTGCTGGCCGCCGCGCTCGACGCGCAGCCGCTGCTCTACCGACCCAGCGCTACTAATGGTAAGTGGTGACACACTACTACACAGTACTAGTCGGTGTGTGCGCTGACGTGCGCGCACGACGCGGACCCGCGGCTGCAGGCGCCGGAGCTGCGCGCGCGCGTGGCGGCGCTGTACCTGCCGCTGCTGGCCGCCGCGCTCGACGCGCAGCCGCTGCTCTACCGACCCAGCGCTACTAATGGTAAGTGGTGACACACTACTACACAGTACTAGTCGGTGTGTGCGCTGACGTGCGCGCACTGACGCGGACTCCGCGGCTGCAGGCGCCGGAGCTGCGCGCGCGCGTGGCGGCGCTGTACCTGCTGCTGCTGGCTGCCGCGCTCGACGCGCAGCCGCTGCTCTATCGACCCAGCGCTACTAATGGTAAGTGGTGACACACTACTACACAGTACTAGTCGGTGTGTGCGCTGACGTGCGCGCACGACGCGGACCCGCGGCTGCAGGCGCCGGAGCTGCGCGCGCGCGTGGCGGCGCTGTACCTGCCGCTGCTGGCCGCCGCGCTCGACGCGCAGCCGCTGCTCTACCGACCCAGCGCTACTAATGGTAAGTGGTGACACACTACTACACAGTACTAGTCGGTGTGTGCGCTGACGTGCGCGCACGACGCGGACCCGCGGCTGCAGGCGCCGGAGCTGCGCGCGCGCGTGGCGGCGCTGTACCTGCCGCTGCTGGCCGCCGCGCTCGACGCGCAGCCGCTGCTCTACCGACCCAGCGCTACTAATGGTAAGTGGTGACACACTACTACACAGTACTAGTCGGTGTGTGCGCTGACGTGCGCGCACGACGCGGACCCGCGGCTGCAGGCGCCGGAGCTGCGCGCGCGCGTGGCGGCGCTGTACCTGCCGCTGCTGGCCGCCGCGCTCGACGCGCAGCCGCTGCTCTACCGACCCAGCGCTACTAATGGTAAGTGGTGACACACTACTACACAGTACTAGTCGGTGTGTGCGCTGACGTGCGCGCACGACGCGGACCCGCGGCTGCAGGCGCCGGAGCTGCGCGCGCGCGTGGCGGCGCTGTACCTGCCGCTGCTGGCCGCCGCGCTCGACGCGCAGCCGCTGCTCTACCGACCCAGCGCTACTAATGGTAAGTGGTGACACACTACTACACAGTACTAGTCGGTGTGTGCGCTGACGTGCGCGCACGACGCGGACCCGCGGCTGCAGGCGCCGGAGCTGCGCGCGCGCGTGGCGGCGCTGTACCTGCCGCTGCTGGCCGCCGCGCTCGACGCGCAGCCGCTGCTCTACCGACCCAGCGCTACTAATGGTAAGTGGTGACACACTACTACACAGTACTAGTCGGTGTGTGCGCTGACGTGCGCGCACGACGCGGACCCGCGGCTGCAGGCGCCGGAGCTGCGCGCGCGCGTGGCGGCGCTGTACCTGCCGCTGCTGGCCGCCGCGCTCGACGCGCAGCCGCTGCTCTACCGACCCAGCGCTACTAATGGTAAGTGGTGACACACTACTACACAGTACTAGTCGGTGTGTGCGCTGACGTGCGCGCACGACGCGGACCCGCGGCTGCAGGCGCCGGAGCTGCGCGCGCGCGTGGCGGCGCTGTACCTGCCGCTGCTGGCCGCCGCGCTCGACGCGCAGCCGCTGCTCTACCGACCCAGCGCTACTAATGGTAAGTGGTGACACACTACTACACAGTACTAGTCGGTGTGTGCGCTGACGTGCGCGCACGACGCGGACCCGCGGCTGCAGGCGCCGGAGCTGCGCGCGCGCGTGGCGGCGCTGTACCTGCCGCTGCTGGCCGCCGCGCTCGACGCGCAGCCGCTGCTCTACCGACCCAGCGCTACTAATGGTAAGTGGTGACACACTACTACACAGTACTAGTCGGTGTGTGCGCTGACGTGCGCGCACGACGCGGACCCGCGGCTGCAGGCGCCGGAGCTGCCGGAGTGCTCACGTGCGTGCATCGTAAGAATTTTATATATCACTAGCTTCCGCTCGCAGCTTCGCCCGCGTGGATTTCGGACTTCAAAATGGAGGAGGTGCTCAATTTGTCGGGATGTTTTTAATGTATGGTGGTATGCAGGTGGTCCGATTGTCCGGTCAGGGTCTGATGATGGGATCCTGGTGAAATCGAAGGAAGCTTATAGCATGATTCAGTATTCACGCGTGATGGCTTATTATTAGCGTATTTCATGTATAACTTTGGTGTTTCTATACCGATTTCTATGATTCTTTTTAAGGACTATTTACTCATGTAAACTTTGTTAATTAGGGATGACTGAGAGTGCTATAAACGTAAGAGTAGACAAAATAAATATAATGAGAAAGCTTCGAACTGCTAAGCTATCGGGAGTTACACGTGTTATTGTGAGTCAACCATAAAAGATAGACATATGCTGTCGTGGGATATTTTTTACATAATTTGAAGGAGAACATTTCCGTCTTACATGATTTTTGGCAAGTAGCTTTTAACCATTAAGGTTGCACACGCGACGGAAGCTTAAAAATGGAGTAACTTCTCCCGTTTTCCCAACATTTCCCTTCACTGCTCTGCTCCTATTAATTGTAGCGTGATGAAAAGTATACTATAACCAGCACAGGAGTATGACAAATAATTGTACCAAGTTTCGTTAAAATCCGTCGAGTAGTTTTTGTTTCTATAACGGTTATACAGACAGACAGACAAACACAAAAATTTTACTAATTGCATTTTTGGCATCAGTATCGATCCCCAATCACCCCCCCGATAGTTATTTTGGAAATATATTTCATGTACAGAATTGACCTCTCTACAGATTTATTATAAGTATATAGATTACTTAAATTTAAAACAAATATGTACAAATTAAAAGCACTATTCGTTTGACTTCCGGTTTTATCATTTTCAGAACTATTGCCATTGGAAAGTGAAATGGGCCAGTTCGGTAGTTTCTACTCGTCGCCTACGTCGGATGACTTTAAACAGGTATAGCAATATATTAATAAAGTTCTTTTTCTTGCATTCTTAATGATTACTACTAAATGCGTGAGTAAGTTTTTAAATCAAAAATTATAAAGCAAACAGCAATGTTTCTTCGTTGGAATTTATTCTGTTGCTACGGATACGTCGCGCGCACACAACGTGCTCGCCGCGAGCGAGTGCACCTTCGCACCTTTCAATGCTTTCGCAAATCGGCAGTGTGATGAGAACTTGACGGTTAAACGAACGCACTACTCTTTTCATTTGATCGTAGAATAATAAACAGCAATGTTGGTATGTTGTTGCAGAGTGGTCGCAGCGCACTGAACAGCGAGACGAGCCGCAACCTGGTGATGTGTGCAGTGTGGTGGTGCGTTGGAGTTGCGCGCGTCCCTGGCGCAGTTGGTCGCCGAGCTGCCGGCGCCGAGACGAGCCGCCTTACTGGCTCCTGCTGGACCTTGCCTTCCGCTGCCTCGAGTACAAGGTACACATTCGGCACCGAACAGCGAGACGAGCCGCGCAGCATCACTCGACCTGACTACTCACATGTGAATACGTCTGTTACAAGCTGCCACACAATAATATATGGGTGAAATTATAATAGTCAAATTCAAGACGTGCCATTTCACATCCAATTTTAAAGTTAAATAAAAAAATAATTAATAAATTACCACATAAATATTGTTATAGGGTCGTAAAGAGATACTGAAGTGCGCACAACAGAACGTGCGCAAAACAACCGACATCAAAGCAAAGCTGGAGGACGTCATACTGGGACAGGGGTCCGCCCGCTCCGACTTCATCATGAGGCGCAAAGGTAGGCATTTTTTATTTTGAACTCTCTCGTCAATCGACTCTATATAGAGCCTACTCCACTTAGCAACAAGTGCAGCGTGGTATAATGCGTGTCGCGTGTGTTGTGTGTGTGCAGGCGGCGGGTCGTCGTCGGTGGGCGCGTGCAAGCGCGAGCGCTGGCGCAAGGAGTGGGTGCGCGGGCGCGAGGCGGCCACGTCGCCGGCGGCGCCGCTGCCGGACCTGTCGGCCGCGCTGGCCGCCGAGGCCGCGCTCACGCTGCTGCACACGCTCGAGACCATCGTGCAGGTGACGCTACCATCCCCCGACCGCTCGATCCTGAATCATTACATTCATTTTATAATCACTAAAAGTAGAACACTGTTTTGTTTACCATAGTTTCCTGCGGACACAGTGACATAATCCAGTTTTCTAGTTTGAAAAAAAAGTTTGTGGTTTTAATAAATAGATCTTAACATTTATGTTTGTTGTAACTAAGCTCATAAATATATATATTTTTTTATATATGATACAGTCGTGCAGCAACTTGGAGTGTGGACAGAGTGTATGCAGCGGCGCGTTGCAGGTGGTGTTGCGCGCTTTACAGCGCAACCAGAGCGTCACTGTGTTGCAACATATGTTCGCGACCGTGCGCACACTCATCCTCAAGGTAATGAAGAAAACAAAAATTGTAAAAAAAATCTTATTGATCTTGTAATATTTCGCTTATATTATTGTTTTTTTATGATATTTTGACCTAATCGAATTTTAATTCTTTTGTTATATTTATATATTCGGTTCGAAGACTGAAAAATATGTAAAGATTGTTTATGTGAACGGTTTATTAAAATTTAAGCTAATTTACAAATTTTTATTCAACATTTCAATAATATGTTTTACGTATAGTAAGTACTACATTTTAGAAAAAAAATACTTAAGTATTTAATTTATTTTTCTGCTTAATGTCACGAGTCATTCCAAAAATTTTGTATTAACAGCTATGTGAAGTAATTGAGGTTGCTATTTATGTATTTACTATTGTTAAGACGTGTGTGTGTGTGTGTGCAGCTGGGCTGGTCGTGCTGCGGCGAGGAGTCGGGCACGTGCCGCGTGCTGCTGCGGCACTGCGCGGCGCTGGCGGGCCCCGCGCGCGCGCACGCCGCCGCCGCGCTCTACGCGCTCATGCGCCACCACTACCAGCTCGGCAACGTACGCGATAGCCTATACCGCCCGCGTCCTGACACATCGCATGCCACTGATTCAATATTTACCTATTAAGGCGATACCTCAAGGTCCATTTTCATAAATTTAATATGACGAAATTTTAAAGGCAGAAATATCCATGATTATTAATTATTTTTACTGTTTTTCTCATCAACTGCGAGAACTAATCACTAACTAGACGTGAATTTAAATTCTTTACTTGCCAATACTTGTTTAGTTACCCAGATTAAAGGTGAAACAAAATGTATGAAAATGGACCTTGAGGTATCGCCTTAAATACATTCCACGGGCTACTAATAAAAAAAATCCAACACCTGCCTAAATAATTTCGTTACAAGTTAAAACTAATCAGTGCCTTCTGACATTCACTGAACGTCACCGCTCGGTGCCATGACGTACCACTATAGATTCGGACTTACAGGATTTGCAATGATGGATGTGAAAACGAGATAGTCTCTTCCGGCCTCTGAAAATATGCAATCGAATAAAGAACCTCCTAATTTTTCGAAGTTCATTAAAATGATATCACCACCTCACCACACAGAACTTCAGCCGCGTGAAGATGCAGGTGACCATGTCGCTGTCGTCGCTGGTGGGCACGTCCACCACCTTCAGCGAAGAGTCGCTGCGGCGCGCCCTCAAGACCATCCTGGTGTACGCCGAGCACGACGCCGAGCTGCAGGACACCAGCTTCCCGGAACAGGTCAGTGGGAACACTATACAAACCACCAGTTACTAATGTTATTGTATGCATTGCTCAGTAAATATCATTCATGGTCTTAAAGTTGTTTTTAGATTAGCAAGAAAAGTTGTAAAAGATAACTTCTACAGGGATTTTTGCGATATATACAACCATGGCAAGGCGACATTTGCAAATTTTAAAACTTGTGCTGAATCATATATGTAAAGGATTATTGAAATATTGCCGTTAGTGTTAACGCGTCTCGAAGTACTTGTCAATAAAATGCTGGGAGATATTCCTAATATAAACTTATAAAAATCACACATTATGTCCAACTAATCTATATGTATCAACCCTAGCTCTGTTAAGAGCGTTTACGTGCCGCGCGTGAAGTCAACTATAGGTAATTCTTCGCAAAATTCACTCACACGAGCCGTTGCGTAGCTGTGTGCGTAGAGTTAGCGCGTCGGCTATCTTTATAGTCAGACCAACCAATTTTGATCTTTTCGCTTTAATTATCTAATTGGAATGTAACTTATGATTTATGAATTTATGATAAATGAAGAATTCTATTATTAAATATATAAGAATTCATCATGAAATAGTTTATATATATCATTTTGTAATTATAAAAAGAAATAAACATTTTTAACAAATTTTAACGGCAATTTTACAAATTGTTATTTTCACTTTTTAAATGCAAATGCTTAAAAATTTTAAGCATTTGCATTTAGAAAGTACCCTTTAGTAAAGTGGAGCTCATCATGAAGCCGAAAGATAGGCACCAGAACTCCGTAATCAGACAATAAATCAGGAAAATTACTGTGCTACGATGTTTATAATGGACCACATAATTACTTCATAGATCTGCAGTTTTTAATATTTAGCGTATTGAAAGTTTAAATTAAGTCATTAGAAATTACATATTGGAATTTATATTTTGAGTCAGAAGGTGTATGTAATGAGATGTCATTTTTAGGTGTATAACTAAAAAGTGAGAAATAAAAGACTTTTTTCGGAAGTTGGTTATATTTTTTTGGATAGTTTTTTTTTTAATAGGTATTGCTTCTCAGTGACATCGATCGATTGTACATCCATGTATAACAATTTACCAGTTTTATATCCATAGTTTTGCATAATATTTGCGACACACGACGAAGCAAAATAGTTGGTTCTGTACTTTTTTGACCAACAGCAGTCAGCTTTGACTGTAAGTATGGGAATACCGTCTTTACATCGCCACAGGCAACATCTTTATCAGTTTCTTCCCTAGCGGCCTCTTGCATCCTGTCCTCTGCAGTAATTTCAATCATTTAGCTAACTCGTCGTAACATTTCATGTAAACATTTTGCGTTAATATTGGTAAATCTATGGAAGCTAACTGTTCGTTTAAATTTGATCTACCAACTTCAGTCATCATAGCTCCATTCACAGTTCCACGATATACATCCATACTATCAGTATATCTCTTAGCGCTTAAATAGCTTAAATTCCATATTGCACATATTACACTTCATTAAAAATGTTGACTGCAAGCAAACATTCTCTTTCAATAGTTGTAAATGTTCGATACTACAACCTGTTGCTCTGTTGTGGTTATCGAGTGTTTTAATTTGATCCAAAAATATTGAAAATCTATAATTTTGCGGCTTTTAATAACCTTATTTATTTTGAGTGTAATATCAGGCACGATTACCTAAAAATAAAAAAAATATATAGAATATACTATTATTGTTATCGAAGTTTACGCAAACACTACATACTTAAATAAAACTGCATATGGATCTAGACGCGTTTAATTTATACAAGTATAATGACGCCGAAACCTGCACAGGGTTAAACGTCAGGATAAAATTATATGTAAAATTGATGTGAGCGTGTAAACCTAAACTAGCCCAAATAGTTAAGAAGATAGGTATACTAACTACTACTAGTAGTTTTATTCACTAGCTACATAAATTACCAAATCCCTTATTTCTAAGGTTCAAAGAGGAGAAAGATATAGGATTCCGTCTCTCGTCACTTGAATTTTCTTAACAGTGCGCATCAGTGAACACAAAAACCTTGTTATTTGAAAGTAAGCGTACCTATGCATTATGCAAAAAATCAGCCAGTGCGAGTGGGACTCGCGCACTGGGTATTTGGCGAGTTGTAAACGTTTTGACAACGGGACAGCAAAGTGATTCTATAAGGCTAAGAACTCACGAAGCGGTTTTACTCGCGCCCGCCGTGGTTGAAAACGGCTGTTTTATTTCCAAACTCATGACGACCGGAGATCTGTGCGATTTGTAACCACCGCGGTTCCGATTATGTCCTGCAAACTTGGCGAGCGATTATCGCAAGGCGGGCGGTTACAAGATGGACAGTTAACGGTCAGTTGAGTTCCAGAACGCCATGGACACATATCAGAAACGATCACGATGGAGGAAAATGGCGTCAGATTTCTGTAACCACCCCTCCCCTTACCGACTTACCGCAGTCGCCCACCTACTAACCACAGAGCGCGCTGGTGCTACCGTGGCCCGCACGATTCTAATAGTTGGCCGCCAATACAGCGGGTACCGCATACAACCAGGCACGCCGCGGGCGTAAAACGAGTTTTGAAATGTGCGTTTAGTCCATTAAAATGTTACAATTTAAGGACCGAATATTGCATTTCTTGAGGACACAATTTTATTTTTGGGCCATGTGTGGGGGGTCTATAGAAGCTTAACCTCAAGTTTGTGGGGTCGCCACCCTTATCCCCCGGCCGCCATCTTGGAAAAAGGGGTGAAAACACTTTTTTCGCGATATCTCGGAAACTAAACGTCTTACAAAAATTTTGTAAAGCCATCATTTGTAGCAAATTGTTTTTGCCTTTGCAAATATGTTTTTTTTTCTCCTTTATCCCCAAATGGTAACTCATACCTTTCTACCTGCATAACATTCGATAAGTTAAATTTGGTAAGTTCTATGGCAAAGAAAAGAGTTAGGAATAAATAAGTAAAGTTGTACGAATTTAACAAAAATTGTAATAATATATTTACAATAAAAAATCAAAAATAAGTTAAACATTTGTTTCGACCGGATTCTCATGAGCATTGACGAACCCGGTAACTTTGGAGCGCTGTAACAGCGATTTAAATGAATGAAATAAAAATTATAGGGAACAATTTTCCTCAAAAGATCATTTACAAGTTAGTTTGAGGTAATTTTTTTGTAAATCGTAAAAAGTTATAGAGCAAAAAGAAAACTTTTATAAACATTTTCTCACATTTTTGCTTATAACTTCTTTAATTTTTAATTTAGGGCAAAAAGTTATATAAACATATTTGTAGGCAAAACAATTTGCTACAAATTATGACTTTACAAAATTTATGTAAGACGCATAGTTTCCGAGATATCGCGAAAAAAGTGTTTTCCACCCTTTTTTACATGATGGCGGCCAGGGTCAAGGGGGCGACCTCACAAACTTGAGATTAAGCATCTATTGACCCCCACACATGTTCTAAAAATAAAATTGGGTCCTCTAAAAATACAAAGCTCATGTAACATTTCAATGGGCTAATCTTGTTTTTAGCTTAAGGTTCCATTTTTTCCTTCGAGTAACTATGCTCAAGTGTTTAATGAGTAAAAAGCAACAACCATAACTACAGACGCATGTTATAACATTAGTACATCAATCTTTTAGCTTTTGCTTTAGCCGAAGTTTCAGCGTTGTTACGTTTCCTTTTCTTGCCTAGAAATAGCTTTACTTCCTATTGTGTCTGAAACATAATATAATAATAATTTATAGTAACTACTAAAATTATTGTCAATCATTAAAGAAAAAATATTTTACTTACTAAAGTACTAAGATGTGGCAATCACTGTATACACGTGACTATTTTTCTACGCACAGCAAAGTCCAACTGAGTCTCGCCGGAGCGACGAGCGATACGTCCTCTCTCCAAAAAAGCCCTCAAGGCGGACTAATTTGAAACGATTTGCGCGTTGCGTTTTATAGTGGTATTTAAAATATTTATAGAAAAATAACAGAACTAATTTTGTAGAATTTTTAAATTGTATGTTTTTAAGGAGATGTTCTTCTATTATAGTAATCCAATATTATATTGAATTAAGTAAGATATAGTGACGAAAAAAAATCATTTAAATGACCAACATTTCTGAAATTTTCGAATTCTTTGAATTTTTATTTCTCATGAATTAAACATAAAAAGATATTTTTCTCTACTAACTTTTTCTTCAGGATCTTTTTAGTTAGATAAAAATAACATATTGTTATGTTCCTTAGTGGTTTAAGATATTTTGAGCTTCGAAATAGACGTTCGAAGCGCAAATTTGAAAACCTCTGTTCAGTAATCATTAAACAATTTACAAATACTCAATAAATCTAAAAATTTTCTCTACTAAATTTTTAGACAACAAAATTTTCTAAAATAATAACTAATTCATATTTTTTTAAAATAATTTTTTGATGGATAATCCTTCGGCAGTCGCACAGTAAACAGTGAATACGTTTTATCCGTATAAAATATTCTAAAACTGTGGTCAAAGTGAAAATATACTGGGTTTGTGATGCATGGAATTATAGCTAATTAACAAGCTTTCAGGAAATAATTTCTACGAGCATACGTCCACAATTTAGTGAGTTATAAGTGTTTTTATTACTTAAAATATTGCAACGCATTCTAACCTACGACAACTGCCGCTCGCTCGTTGTGCCGCATTCCACGCTTATCTATCGCCCGCAATACCTACCCCGCACGTGTGTTTATATTTGCATGCATTTTGTTCGAAAAGATGAATAGACAAAATCATCTAAATTAAACTTAATGATGAATCAGATAACAATGTTACTTTGCGAAAAAAAAACAGGTTGAGAATGTCAATAATTATATACTATAGATACCTTAAAAGAATTTTGACGCCGATAAACAGGAAATAAAGTCAGTCATTCAATCTAGCATCAATGGTTATCTAATCAGATCATTGCTATAACAACTCAATGCGCTGGCTATCAAGAATCGCTGGTGTTCGTGAGTAAGCAATATGACGACCTATTAAAAGAGCTTCGTTGATGTTAAGAAATTATTTGGCAGCACTTCCTCTGAATTAAAATGTATTAAAGATGAAAATAAAAACTCAAAGAGGAGATTCTTTGCTCAAACTACGAGGATTAAAGCATTAGAAGAGGACAGAATGAAACAACAGCAGTGGACACGTTTGCAGAATATTGAAGTAACCGGGGTACCTGAAAACCCGGAAGAAAACACAGTAAATATTATTACAAAAGTAGCACAGCATATTGGGGCCTCAATCGAACCGACGGACATCGAGTTTGCTCACCGGTGCAGCGCCAAGTATATAGCAGCGAGCGCCGCTCGCGCACGACCTATCATCGTTCGCCTAAAACAACGTGCTATTAGGACCGAATTGTAGCAGCGGCTCGTAAACGTCACAACTTAAATACTAAGGAGTTAGGTATGGGGACGAGAGTACTCGGATTTACGTGAATGAACATCTTACGGTAGAAAATAAAATTACTTCTAAATGAATGTAAATTAAGGGCTAAAGAAGCCAATTATAAATTTATATGGACAAAAACTGCCGTTTATGTGCGGAGAAACGAGGTTTCGCCCCATCCTAATATCTTGTTCCACCGATCTGTCCAAGATCGTTTAATAATGTATTTACTTATACTTGCTGCTGTTAATTTAGTCTACTCTAGTTGCTTATTACACTCACATAATAGCGTTATAAACTATTATCATTACACTACGTATAGCAATATCCTTAAACACATTTATACAAACACATTGCACACACAAAATACATCACCAAATAAAAATAGTAATTTAAAAATACATTGTCTAGTACAATAACATACTCATTTATTGTTAACGTTTCTACTTTATATCTATGTATTGATCATTATATTTTAGTCTTTCGTAAAGCGAATAATCTATTATGATGGTACATCATTGTCTTATGAGTAAAGTAAAAATCTATATTATTATTAAACTATAAAATATCTTTAGACACTATTAACAGTTCGTATACACATTATTATATTTATGGCTAACAAAGGTAAAAATTTAAAACTCTTCTATCAAAATGTTAGAGGTCTGCGAACAAAGACTAATATATTTTATAATAACATTCTTCTATCAAATCATGATATTATCATGATCACTGAAA
>NW_023594014.1:0-17569 GCF_014839805.1 Manduca sexta
CTCAACAGGTTTTGATGTTAATTTTACTATTAGTATAAACCAAACAGCGGTTAATGGATTCTTAGTTTGAAAAAAAGAAATGGATTAAGTGTACAAATTCTACAAAAAAATATAAGGAGCGATTTGTAAAACAATACAAAAAATAATGCAATAATAAACAAAAACAACAAACAATAACATTATTTTGGCCGTTAAGATAATTGAATTCGTGTTTTTTATTTCTTAGCACAATAACCGGCCACTTACTGCGCAATGATTGAGCAAATGGGACCCAATTATTTTAATATTATTGAGCATTAAATCCATTAATTTAGTGTCATCAGTTTCTCGTTGAAATTGAAGGATTGTTCACAAAGGGGCATCTCGATCTAAGAGCTGTAATAAATTGTAAATTTAAAAACAATAACCACTACGTAAAGTACACAATATTCGTTCAGTCGGGCGGTTCTAAAATTGATTTGTTTTGGCCCCGTGTGCTGAAGCCGATGCATGCATGTAAACATCTAGAAAAGCAATATTTATGTTTGAAATTGAAACTACTAAAGGAATATGTCAACATTTATAAAATAACAGCGTCGTGTTAGTGCAGCGGCGGCGTCGGTTCTGCACAATAGAATTGAAATCTATTTTGACAATAAATACGGTATGTTTTTAATTAAACTATTTCTATTTCTCAAAATACATGTGCGAAGTTTGATATTGTTGTTAAAATCATATCGTTTTGACCAATCGTGTGGTTTATATAAGACATATTTTTGATGAGCTCCAATATTGAAATAGAATAGATATTTTTTTACGTTGAGTTTGAATATGCTCATTCCTGGAATAAATTCATGTAGCGTTTACCATTCGGGCATACTTCAGAAGTTTCGAAGATTAGGGCGTTCAAATAAACAACCAAAACTCACAAATTAGCACAGATAAACATCTTAGGAACACGTTAAAGTATAAAAATGGTAATTGACTTTCAAACAGTTAAGACTTTCCTCGCATACAAACAAAAGGTTCCATCACAACTCGTCTTCTCGCTAACTTAATTTCGTCTTAAGCTTGAAGTCTGTCATAACTCTTTGTAATTTAAAGTGCTTTTTCATGCCGTCAAGTATTTATGACTGGTTTCTGATCTGTATATTATTCCATATTCAAATTAGTAGATTAAATTCACAGAAGGCCAATTTTCTTCGTATCGGTGTTGCTATGCAGAAATTTGTTATTTACAGCTGGAAAAATAACCTCATATTTATTAACAGTTTCAACCTCATTTTAGACATTGGCCAATTCATTAATCCACTTCGCCATGCTTTTAAATCTCGCTAATTTATTAAAGCATTTAAATTAAACACCTACACGCGTGCAAGTTTGCACTAACTCCCGCGGGAGAATAAAGAACAATTCGTCGAATTTCTGCAATTTTAAAGTGAACTCAAAACGCGGTCGACTTGTTAAGTGCTTTTGAGAACGTACCTGAAGTAAGTAACGACTCGCGTCCTACATATCTCGGATTATACATATTTGAAGGAATGCCATTTTGTCACTAAGGTGATGGAGTTTATGTATATTACAAAAACGGCAAGCAACATGTGTGTTTAATTAACTTAAGGGCTTTTGATTGTTTTATACTTTTAAAACAGGTTTGGGTTGTTAAGGGTTTAGATAAAAATATGATTATGACATCCTGGTTTTATCCCGTGCGATTGCACTAAAACGCATTTGATAATGAAAGATTAAAAGACAATCACAAGGATGACAATATAATCTTAATAGCACGAACACTACGGTCTATGCAAACAATGCTTCACGCTAATGAACTGGTCAGTGGACACAGCACGGGTAAAGTGTTTGGACGAAATTTGAAGTCCTTGCATAGTAATAGGATTTAGAGAATTTATCCTTGTACCTAGCGAGAGCTCGGAGTTTGTTGTCAGATAAATTTTGCTAGCTTTTTCAGTCAAATGGAGCGACGCGACTACGGTGCATACATTAGCGAGAGTGACAATTTTATTTATGCGTCAAGACACGAATGGAATAAAAAGGATTTTGACGGATTTAAATTTGAATTTTCATTTGAAAGTTGGAATAAAAACTGGCCAAGAGCAAATCGGAGCCACACTTCAAGGGTTCCTTACCAACTGTACCACTGTTACAATCAAATACTAATAGCTTATGTGTATTGTTTAGGTTTAAAACTTAGAGATCTTTCAGACGCTGGCAGACTGACTAGGCAATAGGCATACGAGATAACAAAAAAGATATATGGTTGCGTATGTACTATAGATACGGAACCCTAAAACAATTGATTAAACTAGGAAAACAAAACCGATAAACGTGCAAGATCAAATTAAGTTGTAAATTGCTCAACACATTTCCATTTAAGAGAAACTGTAAAGGATAAATAAGTAAATTACGGTGAAGTATATTTATTACCAAACTATTTCTTGCGTATTTCGAATATTCCCAAAAGGACCATTAAGAAACGCTCTCAAAACATCGCTGTAAATCGATTACAACGTTGTACATGCTACCATATTTTGGTAGTTTGCTTAACGTTGACGATATTTCTTTCACCTGGATAGAAATTACTATATAAAGAGCCAGGGCCTTTTTGTGGAGGCACGCAGGGTCACGCAGTGTCCCCAAAGGAAATTTCAAGTATATACAAAAAAAATCCCATTAAAAAGTATAGAAACGAAGGAGGGTACTAAAAATTGTGGACAACTTTTGAGAATCAGTGTGCCCCCGAAAAAGAAGTGACAAAAAGGCCTGTAAATAGGTATTAGCTTCCATAAACATCTAATGTCTCTATGTATAGTAATCAATTGGCAGACAAGGAAGTAAGTCACCTTGTGGTAAGACATCGTCATTCTTCATGAACATCTTCACTGCTAGGGGGTTTGTAAATGCTTTACCGATTTATTTCGACTCTCAGTTGTAAGGCGAATATATTTAAGTAGGCTTTTGCAAAATCAAGTTTAGTCATGGCAACCGGGAATTTCCATCACGTTAAAAGTATGCTTATCTCCTGATATAAAAAAAATACGCTTCCACGTCAACGTCATCTGATTTCAGCAAAATTATTGATGCATGATGTTTACGAGCACAGCAAACTGACCCCGCTGCACCTGATGGTAAGTGGAGTGGGATGCCATAGAATGTCACTGACGAGAGATGATTACCCCTCGACTGTTGACATAATTATGCCGGCCTGTTGGAACCACACACAGGCTGATCCCGGAACGCGACACACTTACATGGGCCGCCATGGTGGGTTTTCACACCTTGTGTACGGTGGTCGCTATCCTGGTGCATATAAAATATATCCTAACACCAGCATCATGTATTGCGCCAATTAATTTGTATAAATGTGGTCTGGCATGCAGGGCCAGTGACCTTTGCCTACGGAGTCAGACTGCTTTTAATACCTGTGACATTCGACCGAGTTGTATCATTAAAATTAGAATGGTTCCGAAGTCTGGCTGTATTGATCATTCTTTTTATGGAACTTTGAATGGGTATTTTGAGAGTGTAATTACCAAGTCATTGCGTCGCCTACAACATACATTTTTTAGATTAGTGACAGATTTAGACATGTTAAATACGGTTTTGATGAGCTTGTGTTCGCTTGCGAAAATCTAGTATGGTTACATAAAAAACTTCAATTTCGTCTCGTTATTTACCGAAATTGAATTTATGTAAATTTCGAATTTAAATTCCAGTCGCCCGATAAAAACGTGATATACCCTCTTAATAAAACATTTTACGGTGCCATATTATTTTTGTCCTAATTAAATAAACTTAGCGAATTTAAAACGATCATTTTTCAATCATTCACGTATTTCACGCGTGTGTAATGAAATGTAAACATTGTTCGTCCTTTGTCATGTTTGCTTTTAATTTATTATCAGAAATCATGTCAGTGTTTTAACGTGGATGAGTTCTCACATGTGACTGTTCTTTGAATCATTTAATAGGTATATTATAGCGTTAAAAATAACACTCATAACGCCATTATCCCTGGTGGGGTGGGCAGTAGAGTATGCAATTATCGGAATATTCCGACAATCGGTAAAAAAAAATATCGTTTTTATTTTCCGATAAAAACCGATAAATTATTGATTATCGATTATCGGATTGCATGCCCTAGTGGGCAGAGGCGCTACCAGGGCACTGTTCGCCTAGTGCTATCTATGATGCGATATGGGGCGAGTTTATCGCCATTTTGAGCACAAATGTGCTGCTGCACACTGCTCAGTATCACTGCTCGACACGGGACTTGAACTCTGGGTCTCAGGGTGCTGTCGCATAGCGCACATGAATACGCCGAGACAGTATATCGTTAAATATATACTTAAAATGTACTTACTCATTTATTACCTGAAATTCAGTAACTTGCAGGACGTTTGGTAACGTCCCCGATCTAATTATGAATTGGCAATGTGTTTAAAAACTATTAATTAACAATGTAAGTACTTTTCTAATTATACGAGCCGAAAAATGTATTGATTTGACGCTCTAATTATACGCAATAATTATTGCTTAAAATCCGTCAAATAATTTTATTTCAAAATCTATTTAGTACTATTTTTATTTAAATACATTATTTATATAAAAATATCCTATAATCTATTACACACATGAATAATATTAAATGATTCATAAATATATTGTCACTTAGTAAGTATTCGTCCGAAGTCCGAAGTTTGTCCGGAAATTACTTTACAAGTCCGCAGTAACGTGACTCTCTTTACATCGTTGTTTAAACGACTTTACAACACATACATTAAGCACTTTTAGCGATATCTAAATATTACGATCGGTAATATATATTAATATTACATAACTGAAGAGTTTGTTTAAACGCGCTAATCTCAGGAACTACTAAATCTATTTTGAATTTATTTTCACTAATGGGAAGCTATATTATTCCGGAGTACTATAAGCTACTTTTTATCACAGGAAGATATTTATCCGGAAAATATTTTTCAGGTGGGTGAAGTTTCAGGCAAAAATAAGTTAGATTTATAAAACAAGGGAAAGTATGTCAAGTCTGGAGTATGTGAAAGTCAACCTTATTAGGTAGCATTACTTTGTCTGTGTCTAAGTTCATACAAAATTGTTAAACTTTATCAATACTGCAGTTAAAAAAGTCGTTAGTAAATAATAGGCATAGGAAGGAAGTCCATTACACCGTAAGCAAATATTTGAAAATTGTAAATTGAAGAGAATTCATTAAGATTAATATAATGCTTATTACGTAAGACTTGTATGCAAACTCTAAATACGGAACGAAGCCATGTTTTCTTGAGCAATATTTTCCTAAGTGTAATTTCTACTTACAAGTAAAGCTTTAGAAAATCCCATGCTATATTATGTGTATAATCTTAAAATCCGTTGCTCGTAACGGTAAGGCAATTGTTTCTTTATTCGAAGTAACGTAATGTAAACAATCGCTTAAATACGGCAATATCTGTAAACTCTAAATATCTTGATAAAGTTCTTACAATTAATCAGTTCGGTAATTTATGTATTTAGCAAGCATAGCATATTATTATAAGCAATATTAGTTTTAAACTATAGTTAATGAAACATAACGTAGCGAAAATGAAACATAGCGGCGACAGCCTAGTAGCGGCGATAGCCTAGTTGGTGTGGAACGGACTGCGAAGACGAATGTCCGCAGGTTCAAATCCCACAGGCACACACCTCTGACTTTTCTAAAAATCATGTGTGTATTCTTTGTGAATTTATCGTTCGCTTTAACGGTGAAGGAAAACATCGTGAGGAAACCTGCACATCTGAGAAGTTCTCTATAGGAATTTCGAAGGTGTGTGAAGTCTACCAATCCGCACTAGGCCAGCGTGGTGGACTAAGGCCTAATCCGTCTCTGTAGTAGAGGAGGCCCGTGCTCAGCAGTGGGCAAGTATATAATACAGGGCTGATATTATTATTATTATAATGAAACATATGCAACCATATACAGGGTGAGTTAAATGAGCCTTCGAGTTTTTCTTTTTCCTTTTTTTCCATCTTTTACACCGTTTTACATGACAAAAGCGATGTTCATTGATAGTTCAAGTAACAAAGGTGCAGAATTGCAGAAGAATCTATGTGGAGTGCGGAAAATAAAATTTCAATTGTTAGGAACGAACGCCATTCCTACAGTTCGACTCGTTGCACGATTTTCACACTTGGATGTTTAAAATAACAGCCTCATTTCGATTTAGATCGAACTCTCGGCTTTTTGTGTTGAACATGTTTGCGCTAACTTGATGCGTATTTAATATCTGTGTTGGTGTGGAATTATGATTTGTGTACTTACATTAGTATGCGCTTATAAAAACGGTAGCATTTGTTTTTATAATTTTACTAAACATAAAAAAATAAGAGTAATTATAATACATTATAGCGACATCTACTGAAAGATGTCGGAACTAAAGAAATTTTGATTTATGAAATTTGAATTTATTATTATTACCTTATCTATATTCTTACTGTCTATTTATATAATTAATTTGGTACAGAGAGTAGTGAACCAAAAAAAAGTTCATTTAGATACTCATACTGAGATATTCGCAAAACACCTCACTGAGATTTATGGCTATAATATTTATTTGAATGATGTAATACTAGGTTTCTGCGATCGACGTCTGAAGGTTATTTCTTTACGGAATATCAATCACTTCAAGTCCTATCATGGATCCGTCAGGTAAAAAACTGTTTTTGTGTGTATTCCTAACAGGACCCTTGGATTATTGGGACGTATCTATTATACAGATAATGACTAAACAAAATTGATACAGATTGTATCAATGTTGCTATAAATATACTTGATTCATGCAACAATCATAACGAAAAACAAAATATTTAAGAAATGACGAATGTTTTTCAACGCATTTTTATCCAAAGGAAAGCGATAAAATTGGTGCTTATCGTTTTAATGTATCGACAATATGTCAAACGATGAACGATTCGGATGAAATTCTGAATTACATACGTTGAAACAACTATCGAGTACATGTTATAAATGGAAACGACCTGTATTTTCAGTTAAGCAAATTCTAATGGATTTTTATTTCATTAGATACTAGCTGACCCGACAGACATTGTTTCGTCTTAACTATGAATTCGCAGCGCGCACTCTGTCAATCGCTTACAGTTATTTCAAACAATTGACAGTTATATAAAATTAATATTTTCGTTAAGTTATCTTAAATTTTCTAATTATCCGCACAATTTTTTAAATTTTTTCTTTCATAAGAACCTACGCCTGACAATAACAAACACAACAACAAAAAAATAGTGAAATCGGTCCAGCCGTTCACGCGTGATGGCGTGACCAAGGGAAATAGAGATTCATTTTGTATATATAGATTATTACGTAAACGAATTATACATTTTTCCAATAAATTCAAGCTTATCGTTACCATTTCCACTTTTTGATTCAATATAGTCCTAATTTCGAAGATTGCAAAGTAAAATAATTACATTGCAATCTTCGTAATGAGGACTCTATTATTGGAAAGTAAAGTCACTTTTTGTTCAATTTATCTATAACTTTTTTTTCATTTAATCATTTAAAGTGGATTACCAATATTTTAAGTAAATGTGTGTCCACACATTATATTTTAATTAAAATATTGTTTCATAAACGTTATAAAGTTTAATCTCTGTCCCAATTCCACCGAACATATTATAGCATTACTTCCTTGTTTACGTTTTACGTGAAATTTGAAGCTGTAGGGATTATGTTTGATGAGTTTTATTAAATACTAGCTTTTGCTCGCGACTTTGCCCGCGTGAAGGAGTTTTACCGGGATAAAAGTCTCGCTATCTATTTACCCGGGGTAGTAGCCTATAACCTTCCCAGGGTCTTAGGACTTTCTCCATACCAAATTTCGTTTTGTTATACCACGTCTTATGTCACGTCCCACGGAAACTGGATAAAAAGTATCCTATGTCCCTCTCCTGTTTCTAAGCTACCTTCCCACCAATTTTCAACCAAATCGGTTCGGCCGTTCTCGAGTTATAAATAGTGTAACTAACACGACTTTCTTTTATACCTAGTCTTGCCATAAATATTGTAATAAAGAAAAAAGAAAATTGTTAACTGCAAATAACATTTATTACTTTTACAGTGTGTCAGTTTAATACATAAATATAAAACAATTAAAAATATAAAAAGCTTATTCGAAGTGGTCTCCATTGGCTGCAATACAGTCCTTTAAACGATGAGGCCAGTTATCAATAGAAGCACGCACTCTTTCCATGGGAAAATTCTTCACTGCCAATCGTATAGATTGTTTTAGGGACTCCAAATTATCATGGCGTTTAGAGCAAGCTGTACTCTCTAAAACTGACCACAAATCATAATCCAGCGGATTAAGATCGGGACTAGACGACGGCCAGTCTTCAGCTCTGATGAAGTCCGAAACGTTCGATTCCAACCAAGACTGCGTGGACCGAGCTTTATGACCCGGCGCCGAGTCTTGCTGGAAGGACCATACTTGGTTATTGAACATGGTGATGTTAAGGGGCTTAACTACCTTCTCAAGAATGGTATCTTGATACACTTGTGCCGATGTTTTGATACCTTTTCACAAAAATATGGCTCAGTCACTCCTTCATAGCTAACACCCCACCAAACCATCACTGAAGTCGGATAATGTCCACGTTGCACTCTGTCGACTAATTGGGAAGCTTCCTTAGAGCTTTGAGCATAAATACGGTCATTTTGTTTGTTAAAATGTTGCTCAATTGTAAAAATTTTCTCATCCGTAAACAAAATTTTTCTGTGACCTCCCTTTGCGTACCGCTTCAGTAGTTGTTTCGATTTTACCACCCTATTCTTCTTTAAATTATCAGTTAAGAAATGGCCAGTGCGTCTCTTATAGGCTGCAAGTCCTAAGTCATCTTTTAAAATACGCGACATGGTTCTAGGTGCTATCTTCATTTCCCGAGATAAAATCTTTTGCTTTCGGACAGGATTTCTTCGAATTCTTTCCTTACTGCTTTGACCACCTTTTTCGTACGAACACTACGTGGACGGCCAGATCTTTTCTGTCACAAACAGAGGAGGTCTCATTGTACCTATTAATAGCCCGGTACACAAACATTTTACTAATACCAAGTGTATGGAGAGTTTTAAAAATTGCATTTGGCTCCATACCTACTTTGTGTAATGCTATCACAGCGATTCGGTTCTCTTTATCACCCCACACCATTTTAATATCGCAAAATATTTTACAATGTATTGGCGCCAAAATGAGAAAACACAATGAACAATCGTATAAAAATGACAGATTCGAAATTCAAATGTAATATTTTTTTATAATTAAGTGTAACAGTATTTATGGCCAGACTAAGTATATATAGATTCCTGCGTCGATATAACCCTGCATGATACTGCTATTAGTCGGTGGATTCGTTTGTTCAATGGGAATAATAGCAGTTAATAACGTGCTAATTAGGTAACGCGGTTTGTGTGTGCGGAACAAATGTTTGTTGTTCGCGAAACATTGTGTTCGTAACCAGTAATGTAATTTGTTATTTTATTTCTTTACCAGCTCATCATTAGTTTGCAAATGTAGTATGTATAGTAAGTTGAGAAATGTAGTAATTATCTCTGATTAATGTGTTACGCCCTGTATTATATGCTGTCCCACTGTTTGGCACGGGTCTTCTCTACGAATGAGAGGGTTTGGTCCATCACGTTGGCCTAGTGCGTGTTGGTAGACTTTACATACCTTCGAAATTATTATAAAGAAGTTCTCGGGTATGCAGGGTTCCTCACGATGTTTTTCTTCACCGTTAAAGCAAGCGATAATTCACAAAGAATACACATATAACTCTTTAGAAAAGTCAGTGGTGTGTATCCTTAGGATTTTAACCTGCGGACATTAGTCTCGGCAGTCCGTTCCACATCCAACCAGGCTACCGCCGCTACGTATCGCTATCGTGTGTACAATTAATTCATAAATATTTTTGAAATGATCTCGTCGGACGTTTACATGTATAAATCAGATTTATTGTAAAAACACGACCTACATTTTTGTATAACATGAAATATACGAATGCATTAATAATGCTCCGGATTAATTCTTTCGTATCGCCGGAATAGTTGCATGCCGTGTGTTGTGGGTGTAAATCACGACAAAACTGATTGTTTCATAACAGTCTTGTCGGTTGTGGTTTTAATTTCTTTAGTAGCGGAAGTTGGTGTATCGTGTACATCTCTTGTCGTTTCCCGGCATATGATATTTATGTATAAGTTGCTATTTTTGATATGTACGTTTATATTATTAAGGAATGGTCTATGGTCAAAGAAAGTAGTCGTACTTTGCAGTGAGGAAGGGTGTAATTTTCTGTAAGGAAACCCGACACAATATATTCTTATTAATATTCGTGCGAATATTCCATCGTATGCAAAAAATTCTAAACATAATTAGATTTAACATGAATTTTGAAAGGAATCAAACAGGAATTGGGTTATATGGACCTTTCGCGACTGGTGCTTCATTAGAATCGGTTTTGCTTGCATATTTTTTCAAAGCGAAGGAATTACATTTAAAAGTAAACAAGCATGCTTAGCAGTATCCTGGAATACATTCGTATCTTTCACTTCGATTTTTTGTTGAGCAGACTGATGAAAATCTAGATTGTACTAGGCCAGGTAGCCGGTTGTCAAGTGGCAACAGAAGGTAAAGTGTCTATTAATTAGGTCAAGCTACTTTTTTCGGTTCATTCCGTGTTTACGATGCTGACCTGATTTATGCTTGTAATGTATACGGAGTCCCGATGGTTAGAACTCTTTAAAATTTTCTTGTATTTTTTTAAGGTGGAAGATCATTCATTCATGTAGAATGGTTTTCATAAACAAATAGCAACGTCTTAATAAAAAATATATTGTATAGAAGATGACTAATTAAACAAAAAAATATTGGTTCCAATAATGCCTTTGTTGTGTTCTATCAATAGTACGTAATCTATAGAGATAATTGAAAAAAAAATCAAATAAGTATTTACAAAAAAAAAATATTTACTTGATGATGATCAAAGTACTGACGCAGTTCTTGATGCTTTCTAACATAACTAATTTAATATGAACCCATTTACTATTTCTTTGGTGGTTCATTGGAATAGGTATACAACTATATTAGAGTCACTCAGTGAGCTGTAGAGAGGACTATGCTTGGTGTTTTTCTATGTTATCGAATCAGAAGTGAAGAGATCCTTAGAAGAACAAAAGTCACCGACGTAGCCCATCGGATTAGCAAGCTGAAATCATAGTGGGTAATGCACATAGCTGGCAGAACTGATGGCCCATGGGGCACGAAGGTTCTGGAGTGGAGACGTGGCCTCTGGCAAGTGCAATATCGGACGTCCACCCCCGAGGTAAACAGATGACCTAATAAAAGTCACAGGAGGTCGATGGATGCGGGCCCTTTCCAATATGTCGATCTTGAAATCTTTGTGGGAGGCCTATGTTCTACAGTGGACATCCCGCAGTTGACGATGATGATTACGATAGTGAATGCGAGTCAAAATCTATCAACTGAAATCTCACGTCGGAAGAAAACTTGTTTATTGAATTTTATTGCCATAATATTAGCATTTAGTTTACTCCTGGGCTTTCGAAGAGTTTATAGCTTACTAAACTGCTGTTGTTCTAAAAGTCAGTCACCCGAAAACTAGGTTTATGTCGATGTCTTACATTCACGTCAATATAAGAAATCATTATAAAGAGTTACGTGTATTGCTTTTTTCATCCTTATAGCAAACACGTCACTGAACCGGATGTAGGCTGTTTGCGTCCCGTTTTGGGCCATTTGCCCGTTGCAGGTCGATGCACTGATCTAAGAACATGTTGAGGCATCATTAAATGTTTTGCGATGAAATATTTTGGAGCTATCAATGGCTTTTATAACACTCACAATAGAGATGGCATTGTGGTAAGCGCCAAAAAACTTGAGATAACTTCCAGGTATTGAAAATCACTCTTAAGACTTTGTACTAGCCTTGCTATCCTTAAACATAATCATTTACAATACCCTAAAATTATCTGTAACTTCCCTCGCATCTTCAACCCACAAAAGGATGGGTACAGTCGCAACTAGCGCACACACAGTAAGCAAAGTTTGTACTCCTAACATTCCATTGGGATAGATGATGAGCCTATTGCCACATTGGGTACAGTCGCCAATTCTCAGCGATTGAGAGTTTTGAATTGAAATCTTCACATTCAATTTCAAAACCTTTACACAGCTGAAACATCCTGCTATCAGTCCTATAAGATGTTAGTTTTTTTTATTTACTCCTTTCTTATCAGCTAAATGTTAAATTATTTTGTTCGAGAGATTTTCTGAGAAAGTTACTTATTAGTAAAAGTGGTTGCAAGAACTTTGCCAGAGACCGTTGAGAAGCCTCTTGATACACATTAGTTCGGAATACCGAAACTTTAGTCCTCGAGAGCATTTTTTTTTCGTATTTTCTTGACGTTTAATATCAATCACTCTTAACACCTCTATTGTGTAATTTCAAGTAATATTTAACTTGACTTAAAGTTTTGAGTGGACTGTTTCATTTATAAATTTTCTTATTGTCAAATTATTTGATGTATCTTGGCTATACATTGTTCATGCTTGTATATTCTTCGCAGTTGTTTGAAAAACTGAGGCGCACCGGCTTAGCTATTATTGTCGTTGTATTTATTTATTTATTATAAGTTCTCCAAAAAAGATAACACATAAATCAATTACCGCTTAGCATTAAAATAAAATATGGTATAAAACAATGTGCATCTTACATCTAAGGAGACATAGCATGCATTAAGTATATCAGAAAAAAAAGAAAGAAACATATAAAATAAACGTATCGAACAAAAAAAAAATAAGGAGTTTAGACATGACATATTTTGGAATTAAGTAAGAACTACTAAATTATAAAATCTCTTAAATTATTAAAGTATTATCATTATATATTTTTCATAGACTCTAATATTTATTCCACCTTTGCGTCCGTTATGTCATTCGCCAGACGCAATATTTATTTCAATATTACGAAAATATCAGAAAATCCGTCATCGTTAGAATTTCGTGAAATTCCTTGCATATTATTAGCGGATAAATGTACTGCGGTCATAGTGCATACGCTCGGATGCGGGTGCAACTATTAATGGGCAACTGAGCGACCAGCGATGCACCGTCCTTGGGCAACGAAATGCGGAATTATGTTTTGTTATTACCGCAAAGTTTATACGAAATCATAGCTAATGTTTAGACAAAGCTAGGAATGTTTGCCCGTTTAATACTGTTGTAAAATTAGCTCCTGTTTTACGCGTAGTTATAGGTTTGTTGGTGCTTTGTGTCAGTTTGATTGTATGTGCTATTGTTATTGCTCTGTGTACATTTTCTTTTTTTTAACCAGTATGGTTTCATAATATTAACTCCTCTATTCCTTAGAAAATCAATTCGTTCCGTTCCTCAGGACTTCAACATGAGACGTATGGCTCTGCGAAATAAGAACTACACGTCATATAAAATAAATGAGTTTGCACAACAAATGTCTGTAGACTTCTGCCTATTGTTTGATTAAATAACTATTGTGCTTTAAAGGTCAAGTTTATTGTATTTGTTTTTGCTATTGTCACCGACGGCGTCGTAATCAATTTTTGTTGTTTTAATATTTGTTTTTGTATCTGTAGGATTTAAACCTACAGCTCTACCGTTTTATAAAGCTATTCAAGAGAATACGACTCTTTTAGTATAATCTTTATCGAATCATTTTGCAGAAAATTATGACGATAATAAATATAAAATCCGACGAGATAATACGAGTTGTCTCATTCGAAGTGCGAGTGGTGGAAACCTATTTCGTATTTAATACCAAAACAAATAACCAGAGTAAATAGTCCATTGCGTTCAGCTATTTATTTCTGAGGACAATAAATCAAATTGTATTTGTTGAAAATTAATCTTTAGTTATGAAGTCAAGCTTGGTCTATTTAAGTAAACCTTATTATTAAAAGAAACACAGGGGCAGTACTTAATCCCTTAAGTTGCATTCCCTTGTTCTGTATTAAATTATTTTAAAATTAATCTTTAAAATTAAAGATTAATTTGTTGAAAATAATCTTTAGTTATGAAGTCAAGCTTGGTCTATTTAAGTAAACCTTATCATTAAAAGAAACACAGGGGCAGTACTTAATCCCTTAAGTTGCATTCCCTTGTTCTGTATTAAATTATTTTTTCCTTATTCCTTTCTCTAACTTAATGGGTTCTAATAAATGTAATAAGGGAAGGAACGGGCTACAAAACTGGGTCAGGCCTTGCAAAATGTAAGTATGGCATAGTATAAACGTAGATGATTATAAAAAAATAATATATTTTATTGGAAGCATATACATTTATTGAAAACCGGCCCGAATCGCTGGCTGACACAGTTACAGCATCTGGCAAAACTTGACTCGTCGTCGAGGCAACAGCGATGACACATTTTGATCTTAACATTTGTTGTAAGTAGTGTAGGATTGAAAATTGTCGTCGTGTTGAATCGGCAGGCAAAAAGTATCCTGTTGGTGGTAACCTTCATGAATACTACATCGCCAGAGGAATCGTGAGTGCGTCGCCAAGGTTGAATAATAAAGGTAGATGGGAAAGAATGCTTGGAATTAATCTTCGTATCTCAGTGACCGCACGAAGCGAAGAAGCAAAACAGATACTATCCCTCATGTTAAATTTATCTCCGCTCGAATCAGTCTTTTCTGCAGACAATACCGGGTACAGAGACCATGTATCACTATACAGGAAAATTTATTTTGTAAACTATAACAATGTAAATCAGTGTACAACGATCTACATAATTGTTTGTGAACACAAAAGCATTTGCTCCATTTATGTACAATGTGCAATGGTGTGTATTTAACACAAAACGTGTCATTACCGAAGCCGCATCAATTAAACTGTCAAACTCATCGCCAGTCCGTGCCACCTGATGGTTTTGCACTCGCGACACGAGCACGGCGCCATTGTTCAACCGGCCGCAGACGGAGGCGCACGCCCTTTGTCCCCGCTGCGTCACAACCGCGACCCTTTGAATGTTTCAAATATTTTTAGTTCACGGAAATCGCGTGTCGTTCACCTATATTCCAATCGCGAGTGCACAAACGAAGTATAGTTGTTTTTCGTCCCCATTGGAGTTATCGACGTGACTTAGTTCAGTGATGCCGTAAGGTAAGTTTGTTTATGTGTCGATCAGCTGTGATGTACTGGACGGCTCTCAATGTGTTTATGAGAGTGTCAGTGGCTCGATCTCAGTATTAAATATAATCTGATGTGTGAATAACACGCGGTGCATCAGACCGTTGCTTGTTTTGAATACTTGAAGACGTTCGCGGTGAATCAACAGGAAGTTGTAACAGAAAAGTGTTATCTTACGTCGTTTGAAGTGTAACTTATGATACTTAAGACTTGACGTATGCGTTTGCATTTGAGTGCGTTTGTTGTACTCTGGTGCACAAGTTGTGATTGTAGTTAATGTTGTTGAAGTGTGAGGAGACCTGATGACCACTGTATTTGAAATTTAGCAGAAATAACATCTCCAGTTTTGAATAAACTAATTAGCAGAACCAGAGTGGATTTTTACCAATCTCTTTGAAAGTAAAGTGGAATACCATTTACTGCATTAAAGATTAATCGTAGTACAAATTGCTTTCTAAAAGCAATAACGCCCCAGGATAAGTTTTTCTAAGACCAACCTGGCTTGGCTCAAGCTACTCTTCCGTTTAGTGGTTTATTTAACTCAGGTTGCTGCGAGACTTGTTAAATTCTGGATTACGTAACTTTAAACTACGTTGCGTATAATTATCGTTCTAAAACGAAATGTTTCACAGTTCCGAATATTCAATTCGTACATCGCATGCATAAAAAACCGCTTTCCGATGCGTTCACTGACGTCATTTGCTTATAACTTCGCGCTATCGTATTTCGAACGTAGAACGACACACATTATAAATAATAGCATGCACTTTGCGAGACAAAGACACTTTTTGTTCTAGTGCACACTCGCTAAAAATTTCTTGAGTTTTTGCAGTTGGCGAATATGTATTCATATCTAATCGTATCGTTGACATTATCTTCTATTTTGGTACTTATCTTTCCGACATCTGTACTGATCTCGGAAAATCCATTATCAATCTCATTATGTCCAGATTTAGACGTTCTCTATTTCGCCATCGTCTTTCAAGGCACCAGTTAGATTCCAAGATTGTCTTATTACAGCAATGTGAATTCTAGTAATTACTCAAGATCGAACCCGATAACCCGTTCTAGCCGAGTTAAAACGGTATAAGTGTTGAGCCATGATGTTTCTCAAGGAACACGGGAATGCTGAATGTTTTGTTTTATACAATGAGCTCTTGGGATTTTCTCGCGGCCATAAGGACTGTTATGAATATAAGTGAACCTGTTACCATTCAAAGTGTGTTCAATTGTGTTAGTTTTTTGTTATAAAAAATCTTAAGTACGCAGGGGAAATAAATTCATTAGTGTCGAGTGATTTGGGTTATTAGTTCTCCTCAAATTGAAAGTTATCAAAATTAATTAATAATTTAATATAAGATTTCTTTTTCTGAAATGCATTGTGTGTGGCTGTATTCAAAATTACTTTTCATTATTTTCATATCAATATTAATTTCGAGCAATTATCTAATTTTCCTTCAAGACAGAATTCATTAGGCTTCAAGATAGTTACATACGACTGTTTCATCTCGGTATTCACGACGAAGAAAAACTTGCTACAACATACAAAAACAAAAATTCTCGTCACACCTATTAAACAGATTACCTGCCAGATACAGATTCCCTTCACTTTAAATGTTATTTTCTAATATTTTGGTCTAAGATTAATATTCCTATTTATATTCAAAACAGTAAATCATCTCGTTAAGTATTCAAGGACTATTTATTATGACAATAACTTAGTGGACAATTGACAAGTTTGCTGATTACTATAAAACAATGTTGCATTAGAGTTAGTTAACGCTTTATTACTTTTGTATTCGCAATAAAATTAAGGAATAAGTAGCTATATTCTTAATTATTGGAATATAACAACGTGAATCTTATGGATACTGAAAAGAGGGTTTCCCTTGCATTAATATTATTATTTATAATATTTGCATCAATACTGGTTCTAAATTTTGAATAGAACGTAGTTTTGGTATTTATATCTGGAAACCCATTATAGCTATATCAAATATAAGCTGATTGTTTAAATACTAATGTTATGCTCCCATTTTTTTGTACGTAATCCTATTCAAATTAATTACACCATTTAACAATTCCATAATGGTCACATCTTCATTGAATGCAATAGCATCAGCAACATCACATATATAAAATACTTCACTAATGCACTGTTTAGCGTAACCAAACGATTGCACAAATGCAACGCCTTGAGCCAATGTTATAACATAAAATCTAATCGTTACTACCGACTCAAGGCGGTCGCGAATGTCAACAAAAACACATTGTACTCGAAACGCCGCAAGGTCTTCATGGATACAAATGTTTAATAA
>NW_023594015.1:0-17531 GCF_014839805.1 Manduca sexta
TTTGACGTGTACGTCATGGATGTCAGTTGAAAAATTATTGAATTATTAATAAATTTTATTTAACGGGTAATTTTTCGAGTGCATGACCATGTCAAGTGGTCAGCATAAGAGAGGTCATGAGGAAGGTGAGGACGAAACATGGACTGAAGTTTGAGAAAGTTTAAAAGACGAAACAATAGTACTATGTCAACCAATGAGCAGCAACGATATACAGCCGTGCCTAATCAGGTCTCCGTTACTTGCAATAATGTTTTTCCGAGACAGTTTGCCCTAGCGATTTTTAAAAGAAAATGGAATTTCAGGTGTATTAAAGGTAAAATATATTAACCCATACAAATTATTACTGAACTTTTGAGTCTGCAAAATGTGCTGAAATTTTATAAATAATGAAGTATTTTCAAAAATGTATTGGAGGAGGCAAAAGACTTCTGAAGTAGGTGTATCCACGGTTTAATTAGAGACATTGATTTAGATATTTCTGAAGACGAGTTACTACAGCATTCAGATTTGGATTTGATGGACCTACATTACCTAAATATGTCTATTTATATGAGTTAAGAATCAAGATAGATCCTTATGTGTTTCCTGTTACTCAATGCTCGCGATGTTGGCGTTTCGGTCATACTGTAAAATTATGTCCGGCGAATAGAGATCTGTCCTAAATGTGGCGATAGACATCAAATTGTGATGCAACGAGATTTAAATGTGCAAATTGCTCTGGTAAGCACATGGCTCTGTCCAAAATCTGTCCGATATACTTGAAGAAAAACGAATAAGGCAATTAATGTCTGATTATGGGTGTAGCTACCAAGCCGCGCTTGAAAATTTATTTTATCCTTGCCGCCCGAAGATGTTTTGAGTGTTGTTGATAGTGAACCAACTGTGCAACAAGCTGCAAGCACACTAGTTACTCCTCGCTCTTCTTTATATGCTCCAAGATCTGATCTCTCAATACCAGCTGCTAATGTTCGTACGTATAGTGAATCTTTACAGTTATCGGAAGAAGCTTCTAAGAATAAGCTACCAAAGGCTAAAACAAAAGAAAGAAGAAAGTTCCTTATCATCTTACAAACTCTGTGGTTGCGATGCTTGATATGTCAACGGAGTCTGAAGATTCACCAAAGAAAATGTCTTCACAAAATCAGAATAACCAGGATGGTCAAGGTGATTTACTTAATGAAGGACGTGGAGAGAAAATGCAATCTTCTGAAGATTTATTGCAGCGTTTGAAAGATCTTATTTTTGAAAAATCTTATAGTCTAGAAGAGAAAATCAAAGTAGCATTTGAATTAGTTTTGAATTGGGTTATATCATTTGTACGGAGGAAGGTATTGGATTTTTCATTGTTAAAAAATTTGTTTACATCGATTAATGGATAGGGTTTCTAAAAAATGTATCAATTTAAATATTTTTCAATGGAATGCACGTAGTATAAAGCCAAAATTAAGAGCAATTGAAAATTTGTTACTTTTAGAAAAAATTCATATTGTTACGTTGAGCGAAACTTGGCTTGTTCCTGAATGTGATATTGCTTTGAAGGACTATAATATTTTTCGAAAAGATAGAGACGATGAACATGGCGGTGTCGCTATTCTTACTCACAAATCCATTCAGGCTCAGCTGTGTAGTTCGCCTAGCTTTAATAGTGAAATTGAATTTTTGCATGTTAGAGTTTTTAACTGTTCCCATCTGGAGAATATTATCTCTGTCTATTGTCCTTCTAATGCGTCTACTTGTCAAAATGATTGGGATTCTTTGTTTACTCTCGTAAAGCATAAAGCTCTGATCCTTGGAGATTTTAACGGCCATCACTCCTGTTGGTCTTACAAAACGGAGAGTAGGGGTTCTCAGATTTTTAATGCCTTTTTAGATAACGAATTTGCCTATCTCAATAATGGTGATCCCACGCGTTTTCAATGGAGAGATGGTACGCTACAATTATCATCACCAGATATTTCCTTTGCATCATTAGATATTGCGTCTAAATTCAATTGGTCCGTTACAAAAGAATCTATTGGAAGTGATCATAATATTATTAAAATAACAACTCAGATGGAGGCAGGTACAAATAGCATTAAGAGAAGAAATTTCAAAAAGGCTGACTGGTCATCTTACAGGGCTTATTTAGACCAAGTTTTTAGCAATTTCATACTTCCCTGCAACCTACAGGAAGCTTATAGTACATTTTTAAGACATTTAGATGATGCGGCCAATTTATTTATACCAACTGTTAAAAATGCCTCAACCCAGCAAGTCATTTTCGTCCAAAACCATATTGGAATTCTGAATTATCTAAATCCGTTGCACTTCGTAGATTGGCATTAAAAACCTCAGGCGCAATCCTGTCCCGGCAAATTTTGAAATTTACCAAAATAGGATTTCAGATTTCCAAAAGTTGCTTCGGAAGGTTCGAAGAGAATCGTGGCAAAAGTTTTGTTCGAGTCTGCATGAATCATGCAATGCGAGGGATGTATGGCTACGAATGAGGTGGTTGAAAGGGCACAAAACTCCAAGGCAATACATAGAAGTAGATAGAGCGTCAGCTCTCTTACATTCACTATCTCCAGTCTTTGTATCTCCTCCTGAACCTAAGTTTTTTTCCACTAACCAAGAACTTGAACGAAAGATCACAATTTGTGAAATTGAGAAATCTATAAAGCATACAGATACGGCGCCAGGGTTCGACGATATTTCTTATTCCATGGTCAAATACTTGCCAAATAGTGGCAAACGGGTTCTGGCCGAATTATACAATATGTTTTTACATAGTGGTTTCGTTCCAAAGCAATGGCGAGATATAAATGTAATTCCTATTCCCAAACCGGGAAGAGATCCTAGTTCATTATCATCTCTTCGACCTATATCCATGTTATCGTGTGTTTGTAAGATATTCCATTCCATTTTACAGAAACGACTAGAGTGGTTTTATGAGAGCAATGAACTTTTTTCTGATAAAACTGTTGGTTTTCGTAAGTGTAGGTCTTGCTTGGATAATTTAAGTAAACTTGTTACGGATATTCAAAAAGGTTTTTGTCAAAAATACGCTACTGTGGGATGCTTTATAGACATTGATAATGCATATAACAATGTGGATGTGTTGACTCTCATGACTATTTTGGATCGGTCTGGGGTTGGACATAAATTATGTAGATATTTATGGGAATTTTTAAAGGAACGATATTTGAAGATAAATATTAATTCCTCGTTTATTGCTAGAAGTACCGGTCGAGGATTAGCCCAAGGGGATCCTTTGTCGCCGTTACTTTTTAATGTTGTAACAATGGATATTAGCAAACAAATAAATATTGTGACTGTCTCACAGTATGCTGATGATTTTGTACTGTATACCACAAACCAATATGTTTCCGACTCTGTAAGAATATTGCAAACAGCCTTAAACAACTTTGTATATTTGTTACATGATATAGGTCTAGATATTTCTCCAACTAAAAGCAAGGTGTGTATCTTTCAGAAGGGGTATAAAAAATATTCTTTTCAAGTTAAAGTTGATGGTTTTGATGTTCAGTTATCCCCGTACGTTAAATATTTAGGTGTATGGCTGGATTGCTCTTTGAGATGGTCCAAACACATTAATGAAATTTCTGAAAAAGCGTCTAAATACTTAAATCTTTTAAAAATTTTAGCAGGATCGGGTTGGGGAGTTCATCCCAAACATCTTAGATATATATACATGGCTATGGTTCGGAGTCGATTAGATTATGCAAGCTTTTTATTCGATGATAGTGCACAGTGTCATACTAGTAAATTGGATAAAATTCAAAATGCGGCCATGAGAATCATTGGAAGCTTTTTGAAAACAACGCCAATACACGTGATGGAGAGTGAGCTATGCCTCCAACCTCTCACTATTAGGAGACGTTATCTAGGTGGAAAATATTTGTTTAAATGCAAATCTTTGCATTTCAATAGTAATATTTTATCATCAGTAGAGGATGGATGTCGTGGCAGTCATACTTGGAATAGGAAAAAGGAACCGTTATTATGGATATTACAAAAGCTTTTTAGGAATGTTCGAGTAAATTGCAGTGCTTTATTAGATATGTTCGCGATGAAATATTGGGTTAGTTATATTGACTCATCTGACTTCATAATTTCTTATGTTGACGGAATTGAACTAGCTAAAAATCAGTACAACACAGAATATTTAAAACAAACTTGCCTTCAGTATATTGACGAGAGATATTCCAATTATTATAAGATTTTTACAGATGGATCTAAATTTCAGGCGAATATTGGTGCGTCTTTCTTTGACCCACAAACAAATTCTAGGGTACGTTTTAAAATTCATTCGGATATTTCTATTATGTCAGCCGAGCTCGTAGCTATTTTAGAAGCTTGTTCTTACGCAGAGTCAATCTTATATAATAATATTGTAATCATCACCGACTCAAAAGCGCTTTACAACATTTGGCTCGGTGTACGACTACCATTCGTGGCGCTTCTTTAGCCTATAAGATTTTAAACCAAATTATTTCGTTGAGACCTAAGACGATTAAGCTACAATGGGTTCCTGCTCATATACGTCTTTGTGGTAATGACACCGCAGATTTATTAGCTAAAGAAGCGACGACGGAGGGTATATTTTTAAATCCTGCACCACATTTCACGGAATTGTTAACACAAGTAAAGCGTCACTGTATCCAACTGTGGAATGAGTTTTTTGATAAACGTTCCCAAGAAAAGGCATATGGTACCGCACGATTCAACCTGCGCCGTTACAATCTCCAAGGATTACTGATTGTGCTTTGAGCAGACAAGAGCTAGTGGCAGTAATGAGGCTCCGCTCTGGGCATATTCCGACAAATATGTTTAAGCATCTTATGCGGGCGTCAAACTCCCCAAACTGCTCTGACTGTGGAGTAAGAGATGACGTAATTCATGTTTTGTCGGAGTGTGTGCGGAGTGGGCCTCATACTTTGAGCTTTAATGTGGGCAGCATAAATAGCTTTTTGTCCATGCCTCTATCGGAAGGGGCAAAGGGTTTATTAAAAAAATATTTTGATTTTATAAAAGTTTAGTAGGCATGGGTAAAAGTGGACGTACGGAGCGACATAGTCGTGAAATAACGACCAAGCTCTTTAAATAAAGATTAAAAAAAAAAAAAAAAAAAAAAAGAAATTGTAATTTAAAGAGTCTGTTATTAAAAACGAAATCAAAGTTTTCGGAGTAACATTATCTGGCACTAAACCAAGCCATTTGTTACAGCTGTCTACTCTAAAGATTCTTAATCATATCAGTTCTGTTTGCGAAAACCATTATTTTGCCAACAAAAGTCATTGTATACAGTATAACCTAATAAGAATCATAATCCGACCTATTATTTTTGACTAGCTAATGATCGCGACTCCGCCTTAAAGTCTTTTACGATATTGAAAATGTCTACAGTGTTTTTCCGCCATCAAAAAAGTACATTACTGTACCTCTATGCCTTTATAAAACATCTATTAAAACTTACACTTTTATTTGTAAAACGCAAGAACGTGATCGATGCAATCCGCTTCTAACAAGCTTAGAAATCTTCAAGGCGACCTACAATCAGCAGTGGACTTACAAAGGCTTAAAAAGACGAAAAATAGGCAGTTTTATGCTAAAGAAAAAATAGTATCATAAGGATTAATAACTGAGAAGTCTCCGTAAGAATTTTGAAGTCTTACAAAGGCTGTGTTGTGTACAAAAGGTCTAAACACTCTCTCATGTTGATTAGGCTCTTGACCAAACAGCGTTACACCTACAATGCTTATAATCTGACCGTTCGTAAACAGACAAATCTCTTACAAGGGGACGAATTATGCGAATTGCCACTTACACATAATACGACCGTGTATATCAGAATTAAGTGGCGTGCAAGAGATTTGAGGTCGCTGTATGCTGTGACGTGTCCGCCTCACTGGACGGTGAAATTTGTAATATACTGCCCGTTGTGGCGAGGGTGACTTTTGAGCTTGTATATTGGGAAAATTGGCTTGTGTTGGTGTTTATGAATTGGGTTCTATAACGAAGAGCATTTGTGATTTTATTGCATGGGAAATATGCTTTTATTTGCACGTATCTTAGTAAATATTTCATTATGCATTAGAATTCCAGTTCATCCACGTTTAGATCCTTATTTACCCATAGGTATACCTAGGACACAGCGTGAAGTTTGCATTTCAAGATAATTATATTCTTACATGGAAATTCATGAGAAAATTTTAAATCTTGGTGAAGAAATAACAGTGTATTTTTGGTTCTGGACAGCCCATGAGTGACTTCAAGATAACATTTGTCTATCAAACTTAATCTAAGAATTTTCAATCACGTAAACACGTTAGTCATAGCTGAAAACTAAAAACTGACTCGTCACGCGACGTGATTCAGATATGAGTCACGTGGCTCTGATTTCAGCGGGCATGAACTAGACGGTCGCGTGTTCAACTCAATAAACAACTTCAGTAAGTAACTCGAAGACAGCCAATTGGTTTAGTGATATTAAATACAAGTAGATTTTTTTATCGTGGCTCAGCAAAGGTGCCTGACTGCACCTGGTGTTAAATGAAGCTTTGAAGTGGTATGAGGAATTAGGTATTGGACCTTTGTTTTGTATTAGCTAAGAATTGCAATTTGCAGCCTCAGGGGCAAATGAGCAAAATCGGGCAGTAGCCCCTTAAGAGATGAGAAAGAATTAGCTGATTGGGGGTAGTGCGTAAATCTAGAGATTAGGGCATCCAAACGAAAAACTCTTCCGCATGAGCGTAGTTTCCGTATGTCTAGGCGGTACAGTCCAGACCAGGGGGCCTCCGCACCATCACCAACGTCCTTTTTAGCACTGGTTTGCAATGAGGCATTTTTTACTACTGGGTCCTTGGCTACGCTGTATTGGGGCCGTATAGATGCAACTCAATTTTGTTCTAAAGTGCGATATCAGTTGAGATGCTGTCAAATTAAACGCAATATTTAAGGTCCTCGCTATTTACTAAAATGAAACATCAAAAATGTGCATTAAATAACATTCATATTCATTTAAACAACAAATTTAGTCCATCTTAAAAGTTGTAAAATCAACCAATTGTTATTCAAACAAATTTTATTTCGTAAGGTCTGCGACACAGCCCTCTCCCCTCTTCCCTGGCTACCTCCATTCCTCTACCCTTTTATAACAAAGCTTTTCGCGCAAAAAGCAACCTACATTGTTTGTACAAAGGACATAGTAGTATACATTGAGGTCAGCGCACGTCGCACACATCCGGCCACGACACGCGTGCGACACGACACGCGACGCTCACGACGCGTATTAAACGTTCCAACAGGTACAGTAAAACGGTACGTGATAAATAGGACAACACTTTCTATTGTCTTCACTTCGATTAACATCAGGTGTAATAAAGCCACACTGCCAAGCTTATATACATATATTTATATTAAATAAAACACTTACAAGTTTATGCTCTAACATACATAACATAACATCACGCATTTTATCCCCGAAGGGGTATGCAGAGGCGCAACTAGGGCACCCACTTTTCGCCAAGTATGTTCCGTCCCATGATGTGATAGGGGGCGAGCCTATCGCCATATCGGGCACAAATTCCAGACTCCGGGCTGATACTGAGCAGAAAAACCCAAATATCACTTTGCCCGACCCGGGATTCGAACCCAGGACCTCAGAGCGCTATTGTACCGGACGTGCAATACAACTACGCCACCGAGGCAGGCATGCTCTAACATTATTTACCAAAATAAAAATGTACTGTAATGTATAATGTACTCAGTAGATAACGGTGTTGTGTAATTATTATATTTGTATTCTATTGTTTTCATTCAGTCTTATTACACAATTATTTGTTATCCCAAATAAAATGAAATGCACACACGTTTAGTCCAAAAGCTCTCATTCTTCGCGATGTATTCCGTCCTGTGATATGATAGAGGCGAGCCCATCGCCATATCTCACACACAGACTGCTACTGCGCGGCAAAACTAATACAACTTTGCCCGACCAGGAATTCTAACCCGGGACCTCGGAGCAGTGTCTTATGGGGCACACAATAAAACGCCATAGGTGTGATTAATTTCATTTACGTCTTTTATAAAGGTTGAGCTGACCGACACCGTTTAGTTAGTTTCTAAATATTTGAAAGTACTCTATGCTGGTTAGTAATTATTGGATATTTAATTAATGGTAATTATCTGTATTAAGCTCATTTTATTTGTTTCAATGTAGAAATCTCTGGAACTAACTAAGTACTTCCCTCAATTCTTGAACTAACAATTTTCCTTTAACAGTTTTTATATTCCCGTGAAAATCATAACCATACCAAAATTCCTTCAACCCACACGTCTGCAACAACATGAACTTATAAAAAATATATTTACACCCTGTTCTCCATATCTTACTTCATGGGCCGGCATATTTACAACAATCTTAAATCACGACATTTCACAAAGCTACTCACTATGCTATACCATAAAAAAAACTGTATATCTTTCATCAAAATATAAAGCCAGTTCTACCCTGGAGCCGCATCGAGGTCGACACATCCGACACGACAGGCCGCTCGCGACACAGCGCTGCGCAAAGGCCTTTGTTCCCCCACAATGGTTTTCCGTTTATTTTCCTACCGACCGTGCATTTCACGTCGTTTTTTTCCATGTCAATGGAAATGCTTTATAATGTACAAAAATATCTGCTAGGATTTTTTTAAAATAATACACAGGGTGTCCCAGAAAGTAGTGTCAAGCGGAGGTCCAGAGATAGAACACCCCTTGGGGTATCCGAATCACCCCATGTATGTTCCGCGATTTTTCATAGTTTTCGATATGTGAATATTTTTCTAAATTTTGAGACTTTTCGATTTGAACGATTAAATGTTTTCTTTTTAAAAAAGTAGAAGACTTGTTCGAGATTTTTTGATTGCAACATAAGTTTCATTAGTTGTGCTTTTTTGCTAAAAACAATCGTAACTTTAATGAAAATTATGAAAATGTTGGTGTAAAGTGAAAAACTTACGTTCTATGAATTATAACTTAAATTATTAAAAAACTAAACAGGTGACTTCGTGGTTCTAAGGTAGGTCACAAACTTTTCCAGACTCTTAACTTACATATTCATAAAAAAAAACATAGTCTTTCATGGGGGCTATTTCGGCTAAACTCAGCCTTAAAAGATAGCAAGGTGGAAAATTCTTAAAATTTGCCATTAGATTACAATTTTTTTTTTAACTTCTCATCACTCCTAAGGTTAATTAGTTTTTGAACTAACCGAAAATAACTGCAAGAAGAAGACTGCCCCCATGTTGAACTATGTTTTTTAATGAATATGTAAGTTGAGAGTCTGGAGAAGTTTTTGACCTACATTAGAACCACGAAGTCACCCGTTTAGTTTTTTAATTTAAAGAAGAAAATTTAAGTTATAATACATAGAACGTAAGTTTTTCACTTTACACTAACATTTTCATAATTTTCATTAAAGTTACGAAGCTGATTGTTTTTAGCAAAAAAGTATAACTAATGAAAATTTAGTTGCAATAAAAAAATCTCGAATAAGTCTTCAACTTTTTAATAAAAAAATATTTAATCGTTCAAATCGAAAATTCTCAAAAATTCAGAAAAATATTCATAACTCAAAGTATGAAAAATCGCGGAACATACGTGGGGGTGATTCGGATACCCCAAGGGATGTTCTATCTCTGGACCTCCGCTTGACACTATTTTCTGGGACATCCCTGTATAATTAATTTTAGTGTCTCGTATGAAAGCCTAGTGTTCGACTTGTCTATTCCTTCTGGTAAGCATGCAAACACTATGGCTTTACAAGATTTTAATAAAAATAAAACAAACAAAACTGAATTAATAATTTATTTAAATTAAACACCGATGCCTTAACGACAATAATTATGATAATCATAAAAATCCACTTTAAAAATAAGTTATATGTTTTTCACTCTAGTGGAAAAGGAAAGTATCTAATAAGAGATATAGCATGCACGATTACCACAATGACGTCACCGACATTACAATGCGGACGTGGGAGAGAGACAGAGAGATATAACCAATACGCGTCTAATTATTACTCTCAACAATAATTATATGTCTCACTCCAATTTTGACGATATTTTCACAGGATTGCTATTCCATAATTTTAATGTAATGCAAATATTATAATATACGAAATCAAACTTAAGATGAACCAAAAAAATTTAATAGACCTATATAAAAGTATAGAAGGCAATTTTGAACCCTGTAGTTAAGGACAGATTATCATCTTATAAAACTCCTCCAGAGCAGGCGTTAGTACTGCGTTTTGTGGGTCAAACCCCACAGTATTCATCGAACCACTAAATGGATCTAACTTCGCATCCTCGTATGTCCTTCACGAGCTAAGTGTCGATAATGGATAGATCCTGGGTATGCTCTCTTCTACGTCGCTGAAGAAAGCCGGCTGGTGGCTCGGGTAACGGCGGTGATCGGTACGTAACAAGTTCCTATTGGAAAAAGATTTTTTGAGAATTCATGTTTGAAAATCGCTGTTGTATGCATTTTTTTCTCTGTGCATATGAAACAGTTGAAATTTGAAAGTCATTTAATTATTGGAGACTTTTTTCATATGTATTTGTGGATTCCTCTGTTCCATTAATTGGTCTGTAATTTTAGTTTCAATAAAAAAAACTGTAAAATGCTCATTAAGTACTGACATGTATGCTAAAATTTATAAAAATATCATCATATTTCTTAGAATTTAATTACTTACTCCCATACCAGTATTTTATTATATATGTTTTAAAGGTTAGAAACTATTTATATAACTACTACAATAGAAGGCTTTGGGTTACTTGGTTAGCAAAGACTTGGGTTAAAATAAATTACATACAAATTACTTTGCTGATATATTTATTTATATAAAAAATAATTAGATTTATTCTAAAACATAATATAATCTTACAAAAATAACTATATAACTAAACTAAAATTATTAAAGCACATAAATAGAAAGTGTGTCAAAAAGCATGGCACTATCGTATTAAAAAAACAAGCATACATATAAACTTTAACAGCGCCTTGTTGATATAATTGTTTTGCCTTTTTATCCTTATTACTAAATATATCCAAACATGTTTATTTAATAAGTAGATAAGCCAGGGGAAAAGAACGATATTATACTTGACCTTCTACAGAAAACAGATAGGTATTTAGAGGGGGATCATTGTGGCAAATGACCCCCCACACAGTACAACAAATATACACAAGCACAAATAGTTTATTACATAAATACAAACGTTTAATGTAATTTTTAATAACATTACATACTATGATCAAAAATATTTTTTAATCTATCTTTGTCTCACGCCTCAAAATTATTGACGAATTAAAATTTTTAACAATAAACATTACTCTAAGAATTTTTCTTATATATTAATTATTTAATCATAAATTTTGGCAAGAAAAGCGTATGTATTATAGATTTAAACTTTTTATTGTATATAATATATTTCTGTGTTATATGAATTTTGCACATGTATGACAAAATTATAAAAGTGGATTTGTAAATAACAGCTACTCTGATTTAAGAGAAATAGGTCAACCTATTTTATCACAGATTATGAAGTTTTCAGAGGGACGACAGTAACCTAACTCGACATTTTTAAATATGTTTAAAATTTTATTATTTTACTTAGATATTTACTTGAAATAATAATGCTTCGAAAATGCAATTATTACCATATTTTAACACTTACTTTATGTACTCTCAAAACATAATTGTATTAAACAAAAAATAAGATGTTTTTTTTATGAAAATAGTTCCCAATCTCTTAGAACATTTAATCACCTTATTCTATAATAAACATTAACCACTAAAGAATTCGTACACAATAACATATACATAACAATAACTACAAAATATAATCGATATTACGAAATTCGAAAACACTGAAATTGTATGAGCAACGAAAAGGATTGTCTGTTAATTTATTATATGACTAAAAATAGCTCAAGTGATTACAATACATTTTCATAGAGTATATTTTTTAAGTATTACTCCAGGGATTAATAATAACAAGGGAGATTACAAAAAAATAGTCCAGTTGTAATACAAAATAATGCACGAAATGCCGAAGTAACAATGACTTGTACAATAATCAGTGTCTTCGAATATCTCACTACTTCCAAACTAATTCAGTCTACTGTTTCATTTAAAATATATTACATACATATAATCCTTATATATACATGACATGTATTATATAACGCAATCCAAACATTTCCACATTAACAACAGATACAATATGTAATAAAATATGTAAATTTCCAACAGACATTGCCCGGTACACAACTACAATATAATAACTCTGACTAAACATTATGTAAGTCTAATTTATTTTTATACTACATGACATTATGGTATATCGATACTCGGTATCAATGGGCAAAATTAATAATTGATCGATATGTGCAGATCGACTTTGAAAATAAACCAATCAAAACAATATTTTTTTATAGGGGCACAGTAGTGACCCCACTGAAGTTGATGGTAAATAGAGTGGGTCCAATAGAAAGTCGACTGACGAGAGATAATAACCTCTTGACAGTCGACACAATTATGCCGGCCTGTTGGAACCGGACATACACAGGCTGATCCCGGAATGCGACACACTTACGTGAGCCACTATGGCGGGTTTTAACAACTTCTGTCCGGTGATCGCTATCCGGGCGGATATAAAATATATCCTACCACCATCGAAATTCGATTGAAAGTGATTTGAGCGTTACCATCAAACAATAATGTCATTTCTGCCATGGATATGAATTATTTATTTCGACAATAAATCTACTTATTAATGCTTAATTACCAACACCTCCAATCAGTTACCACAGAAATCATTCATTTCGTCAAAAATAACTAAACAAATTCATAATATCAAATCACCTATATACGAAAGTTTAATTCAAATATTTAACTATAATCTAAAAGTAAACTTATTTAATTGAAATCAGTAAAGAAATATTTTGGTACGGATACGAATATAGGTGATTTGAATGTTTGCATTTGTTTTTGAGTCTGACTACCCATTTCCATTGCCTAATGTTCTACCACGGTGTCTCGATCGACATACCTCTCGAAGATGTGAAGCAGCTCGAAGCATACCTCAGCCAGGATCAGCGCTATGATCATCCATTCCAGGCGGATGTGGTGCCTGTCTTGCGCCCATGATGATAGTAACTCTAAAAGCTCCACGCAGTGGCCTAACCGTTCGTTTAATACCTGACGGAAATTAGAGAATATTAATAGTTACTGTAGAGGTTGGGAATGTTGAGTAATACCTAGATTGTAATAATAACAAATTAGTAGACAAACTGAATTAACAAAGGCGCACATCGCTTTTATATGACAGACATGGCGTGACACCGCGTTCCCGCACAACTACGCACGTGTTACTCAGATATCTGCGCAAGTGCGTGTGTGTCTACAGTTAACATACGAACGTATTTCAAAAGAGTATTGTTAAAGAAAAGAAGAAAAATATAAGTCAAAATAAATAACTAACAATTTTATAGCCCTTTAGAATTCTAACTAAACCCATAGTCTAGATGTAAAATCGCTTTAAATCTTGTTTTGTAAGCCAATGTTCTTCCTCAACTCAAGGTGGTAGCTCAAGGTCCATTTTCATACATTTTGTTTCGGCTTTAATCTGGGTAACTAAACAAGTATTGGCAAAATAAGAATTTAAATTCACGTCTAGTTAGTGATTAGTTCTCGCAGTTGAAAGAAAAACGTAAAAATAATTAATAATCATTTTTCGGCCTTTAAAATTTAATATGACGAAAATTTTAAAGGCAATATCCATGATTGACCCAGCACAAAATATCTACAAATGCTATATTGCTTAACAACTTCTATCTACCCAAACTGTTGAAAACTTTACTTCTAAAACCATGTTTTGTCGATACTTTTAAAGTGACATACCCTGGTCCTCCTAGATATGGTGAAGTATGCGAGGGTGTTAGAGTAGAGCCTCTCGAGCTCCTCTTCCTCCCAGTAGAAGTCTGGTGTATCCAACATGTCCGATTCAACGTTCAATCTGTGTCGGAGAGAGAACAACTCGCCTAGTTTGCGGACTACCTGTGAAAGATTAGAGTTCATAATATAAGAAATATTTTGACAAAAACACTACTTCGCACCCGGAAGCAAGATGTATCTAAAAACTTGGTTACGAATAAGTCACATGATCTAAACTTTAGATCCTTAAGTTTCTTAATGTTAATAAAAGTTGATCGAATTAGAATATCACTGGAATATATTTACTTACCCAAAATCCTTAAATCTGAAACCTCCTATAATGATGAAATCTAGTAAATTCAGGTGGTAAGTTATTTTAGAAACAGCTTACCTCCTTTTTATCGACATGAGCGGCCCCCTCCTTCTCCATGGAGGCGGTGTGGTACCGCACGGAGGACGCCAGCGCCTCCAGCCGCGCCTCCCACGCGCCCAGCCGCGCCGACTGCACCATCGCGTGACTAAACATTAAATAGTTTAAAGTGTGCTTATTTATTTGATACAGTGCAGTTAAAGACGACAGTTAATATAGCTGTACATGTCGTCTCTTATTGACTATATTATTCATATTTGTAATGATGAATAAAAGTATATTAATATTCAGGACAATCTAAAAAGATATAGAAATATTTGTTTTATCTACAGAAATGTAATGAACAATTAGTGTAAAAAAATATATACATAAATAAAAATACTGGTAATTATGACCCCCCACAAGTTTCACATTGAATCCGCGCCTGGATGTATCCACTCGGTGAGAAATAAAGAATATAGGTAGGTAGGTATTTAACTTAATTTTTTACCTGAATGTATATCTTTCCAAAGAGTTATCCCTTTCGGGCACCATCACAAAACATGACTCTTGGAGATGACACTTCTTACTGCAAACAAACAAAAATTGCTCACTTTTAATAGCAAACAATCATTTTACAGAGTGTACTTCGCACATCTGTAAAAAGAAAATGCTAAGTTTATATTGAAAAGTAACGACAAGCCATACTCTGCCTCAATCCTTGATTTTGGCATATGTTGACAACAGAGTGAATTTCCTATGTTGGTTTTTGTACATTATTTTAAATGAAAGAGAAAATAACACGTAAAAAAAATTCATTTGTGACATCAGCATCAAAATAGATTGTAGTTATTCATATATTTCAAATATTGTTCTGAAAAAAAGCAGAAGCGCGTTGGGTTTATCGCGCTTTCTCTTTCTCAAGCACGCTGCATTACAGCCGGTGTCACAAAGAGGTCACAGTTTGCTACTACTCTTATTTGAAAGCTACCCCTTCTACCAAAATTCAAAGCTTTATAACTTATTTAGCACTGCATGGATTTTGAAAATTCTTTTTCCGTTATATTTAGGATGAGGTACATTATTGATAAATGTATTAAAAAAAATAGTGAATTACCTTATTGCCCATTTACCAGATAGACATTTTGTGGCATTCCTCATGCCTGGTTCAAGATGTCCCCCTCTACATTTTGGTTATGTAATTATCTAAGTACTTACACATTTGGTTGATAGAAGTATGTCATCACTTCTCTCTCCTTCTCTACAACTTCTCTTGGATAACTTTCGATCTCATATCTAAATGAAAAATATACAACTTAATTCACTATAATAAGAACCAAAATTATAAAAAAAACAGTTTGAATTATTGTTGTAATGATTAATCATATGCGGCCCACAATAGAATTTAATTTTATTTACTTTAAGGAAATATACAGAACTATATTACTTACAAGTTCATTTTATTTCTGATTTCTATGTATGTACAAAATGTTTATTCTTTGTTACATATATTCAAAAGAACTGAACATTAATTTAAATTAAATTGAGATTGGGGACTCAGAACTCAAAAGAACTTAAGGCGATACCTCAAGGTCAATATTCAAAAAATCATGGATATTTCGGCCTTTAAAATTTAATATGACGAAAAAGGCCGAAATATCCATGATTATTAATTATTTTACGTTTTTCTTTCAACTGCGAGAACTAATCACTAACTAGACGTGAATTTAAATTCTTTACTTGCCAATACTTGTTTAGTTACCCAGATTAAAGCAGAAACAAAATGTATGAAAATGGACCTTGAGGTATCGCCTTAAGACAATTATTTACATTTCATCTTTATTATGATAACCACATGTAAAATATTACAAATGCACAAAATAATTTCTGGTTTTATATTTAAAACAGCTATCAATACCCTGGTTTAATGCCTTATAAATCCTTTTCAGTTCCCCATTTCCAAACTAGCTCTGTAACATTCATTTATAAGATAGTGACAACTTATAATCAGGCCATACTCCAAACTATTTCTATATATTCTATCCTGTTAAAAAAAATTACTTAGCCATATTAAGGCTCTGCTAAATGTATTAAAAATACTCACGGTTTCAGAAATGCCAACACATTGCTAGCTTCCAACTTCGGTACAGTTCCAGAACACAACAGCTCCTTCCCTGAAGAATATTATCTCCCTGGGTTCAGAGCCAATTGTGTACACTGCATTTGCTACCAAAACATCACCTACTTCATGGGCTTTCAACCTGGAAATTGCACAGGAGTTATATACCATTATTTTTTAACAGTACATATACAACTCTTTACTATTTTGCTGTCATAAGGAAAAGGATGTTTCTTCGTAAAATGTTAAATACATCTGTTTACTGATTATAATAAAAAATCTGAAAATTTTAATGGTGAAGATTTGTAATTAGCATAGGACTATATTTTGTGTTTAACCTCTACTGATGTTATTTATCTGTGAATCTTCCTAAAAATAAATAGATAAATAAAAGATAGTTTTATTCACACATTTGTAAACATAAGAAAACTTTAAATATGTCTTTAAGTTCTTTAACATTTTTATAAAATGTGTTTACACAGCTACACATTTTATCTAGCGAAGATGTATAACATTTGGCAATTAATTGTTATTGTTGCATCATTCCTCTAAACTTAAAATATATTGAAAATTACATAAGCCATTAAAATATCCTATAAATTACACTAATAAATACCGGTAATATTGCCATTAATAAAATAATTTCAATTTATTATTGCAAAACATTATTGCAATGAACACAAGAAATTAATGATTAATAAAATATTATGAACCTTACGTTCCAGGCTCGTACAGTTTCTGCTGCACCAACGCCTCCTTCAAACTCTTCAGATCGTAGCAATCAGCGGTGCAATACGCTAGAGTCAAATAATGACCCTCTTTCTGACTTAGGTCCTCAGCTACCGCTTTTTTATGAACTATCTTCTTTTCAACGGTATTGTGGCGTTATCCAACGCTACTGTTGGTTGTATCGAATCGCTAGAGTAGTTTCTTGTTACTAAATGCTGGAAAATGCGAAATATATTACTATTTGAATAGTTTAATTTGATTTTCGGAGGCGCTACTCCGTGCAGAAAAGACTTCGTAGCAGCACCCCGCAAGGAAGGTAACACAAGTCTTGATAAATATAC
>NW_023594016.1:0-17527 GCF_014839805.1 Manduca sexta
TCGCGTTATTAGGTAGTTTGGGCTCTGTATGGATTTGTTCTTATGGACATTGAATAGGTATACCCAGGCCTTTTGTTACTTATTTTTGAAGGCACTTAATAATTATCGAAAGTTGCAAGTCCATAATTTTTGTGACACACCCTATAATGTAATTTTATTGGCAATTAAGTCGATATTTCCGAAATTTCTGCCCCACAAAATGCCCAGGGTATACCTTTTTTTATTTTTATTTTAACGTAGGTAAATCATCAGATGACTATCTCCCGCCTTGGGATGGGCGGGAGGGCGTGTCAGACTTCTACTGACTAAAACCTACGGTGTTCCCATCCTTACCTTGTGCCTGGTCCAAGATCCGATGGCATTGAAACCTAGGCAGCGCACCGGCAAGGGCCCCGTCAATGACACTGACACTGCTAGGGTATACCTTTAAGTAAAGCTCTCCATCAATTGGAAATTCTTTCCAATATTAATTGCATGATTGGCTGTTTCAGTCCGCGTCATCGCCCTCTTTTCAGAACTTCGTTCCCGACGTTCGGCACACCGCAGACGTTCGGCAGGCAAAAGTATGTATCAACAATCTTAACTAAATCTTTCGCTTTAATTTGGTAGGAGATTTCATTACAGAATGTGGAATGAAGTTTAAGGAAAAGATGACAGCAAATCGTGTGTTCCTTGATTATCGGCACGACACTATATAATAATATCAGCCCTGTATTATGTACTTGCCCACTGCTGAGCACGGGCCTCCTCTACTACTAAGAGGGATTAGGCCTTAGTCCACCACGCTGGCCTAGTGCGGATTGGTAGATTTTACACATCTTCGAAATTCATATAGAGAACTTCACAGATGTGCAGGTTTCCTCACTATGTTTTCTTTCACTGTTCAAGCGAACGATAAATTCACAAAGAATACTCACATGATTTTTAGAAAAGTCAGAGGTGTGTGCCCCTGGGATTTGAACCTGCGGACATTCGTCTTGGCAGTCCGTTCCAAACCCAACTAGGCTATCGCCGCTTGTACGACACTATACAGAATGTAGAATAAATCCTGAGGAAAATATGAGACCTAATGATGACTTGATTATAGGATTGTCGTGGTTAAATTATTCTTCGTCGAATTATGATTCCATTCCACACTACATTCACTAATGGACTGATTTTTGAATATCAGACAAAAAATTGTGATTATATTTTAGTAGAAAGGTAGATTGGTACCAGGATATCATAACGCGAAAGAGATAAGAATACATTCATAATTACTTCCTGTTAATTCCAGTACTACGACTAACCCGGCGACTGCCTTGTCGAGCAGCGCCCTGCTGTCCACACTGACTGCTCTGCCGCCAACTGGTAAGAATACTTACAGAAGGGTTACTTATACGCATTTGTTGAAAATTGTAAATAAAGTAGTTCAAAATAGCGGGTGAAGCGAGCCACAGTGCTACATTCACTGTTGCCCTGGCATGTAATGTAGAAGACTCTAAGAAACCTTGACTATTAAAGAACATTAAGAACTGTGTCGAAATTGTATTATAGTTCCGATCTTACCAATAGTATTAACGAGAATAGTAATAGTGTGATAGCTTATTTCTTTGTATAGAACAGGGGTTTTAGCCAAGATACAGTTTTACAATCGTTAACGCTAACGTCATATATGTGAATGATATATCCTAACGATTGACTTATCGATAGCATATGTCGTTACCAGTCGAACTAAAATTCCCATACATTTTTTACGTTTTCCATTAAGGTTCATAATTGCAGACCAGGCATCTCAGCTATGGCCCCAGGGCGGAAACATGTAAGTGTGTCATGATTTTGTATGTTTCCAGGCGTGGGTGTGAACGCGGCGATGGCTGCGTACCAGAGCGCTCTGCTGTCCGCCATGGCTGCGCACACGCACACCTTCCCCACCAGCCTCAGTGGTAAATAATATACTAATAATAGTTAAGTTGTTTGCTGGTGGTAGAATATTTTATATTCTCCCGAATAGCGACCACCGTACACAAGGTGTGAAAACCCGCCATAGTTACTCATATGTGTCGCGTTACGGGATCAGTCTGTGTGTATCCGGTTTCACCAGGCCTGCATAATTAGCCGAGTCATTTCTCGTCAGTCCACATTCTATTGGATCCACTGCAGAGTTATTTCTCGTCAGTCGACATTCTATCGGACACCCTTCACTTACCGTCAGGTACAGTGGGGTCATTTGCATTCCGGAACAAAAAAATAGAGTTTTAGAATGTGGCAAAAAAATACAACACAACTCCGTTCCGTTTTAGTGGATTAGTTGAGAACTAAAACGTGACTGACGCATTAGTTTCTCGATCAACAATCATAATAAAATCATAAATTAAACGACATTGACTTATGAGTCGCGTTTCTTGGGACTTTGTCTGTATGTTTGTACACGCATATCGCAAAAAAACTACTGCATAGTTTTCATGCAGTTTTCACCGATGTAATACTCAACATCTAACTTGAAATATAGGCTCCATTCATGGTGAATATAAAGCGCGACTTTTATCATAGAATAACTACACCACGAGCAAAAGCTATGGTTTTATATAAATTAAAATCCCATTTTCAGCCCCAACAGATTTGTCTTTGAAAACCACGTCGACCCCGACTCCGCTGCACGTGACCACTGCTTCATCGCTCACCGGAACAACCTCCACCCAGTCCAAGTCCAACCTGCTGTCCCACAAGCTGTCTGGAGCCGAAGTGGGTGCTGTACGACAGCTCATCACCGGCTACCGCGAGTCTGCTGCCTTCCTGCTGAGATCCGCCGATGAGCTCGAGGCTCTCCTCCTGAACCAACCCTAGGATACAGCCAAGCCGATGACGGACATATTTGGATTCAAATTCGGATATTTCTAGAACATTCGGACCCAAATTGTGAAGTGTGGTGTTGGTATGTTATGTTTATGGATTGCATTGGATTGTTTTATGTTTTGGTATGGAAATTGTGATGTTCCGAATGATTTTGGTGAATTTATTTGTCCGTTTTCGATGAATATTGCGAATCAATTATCGAAATTACTTGGACTGACGTTGAAAATATGCCAATTTTTTGACTTTGACATTTTTTTATTGAATAGACATAGAGTTCATTTTGCAATAGCACCGGGTAGTAATATGAATATTTCAATGCATCGTAGTTAATTCAATTTTTGCCATAGTCACTGCTTATACTGTGTAACTCAAGTCATTATTTATTTTATGTTGGCAACATTAATAGTCGCATACGGTGCTCACAATATATTTCTTAATGTTGCCAACTTAAAACTTGTCCATGTATATTACGAGTAATTAAATTTCTACTAAAGTCTTTTTGGCACTGTTGTCAATACTTGTCAAAATTAAATTGACGTGAATTTCGGCAATGATGCCATGAGTGTTGCCATTTGAAACTCGTTGGAAGAGTACAAAATTATTTTTGTGTATATTTTAGGATGTAAGAGAAAAAAATCAGGGAGATTCTAGTTCTAGATTTTAAAAATTCTTGCCTGGTGCGACGGTATGGGTTGGGCATCGAGCGTTTGATTTCTTTTCATGTCTCCACGCCGTTGGGGCAGCTGGGTTCAGTTTTAAGGGTCTGGTGTACCCCATTTCCGACGAGACGTCCCGGAAGGCTCAAAATTCAACCACGGAGCGGATTTTACATTCCTATTGACCCGACAATTGCGAGGTCCCGTGGAACCCCAGCTGTGCCAACGAAATTTTAAAGGTAATTTTAACAGAGTTTAATATAGTTTAACGTGGCATTCTAGATGTAAGGGGGCACGAATTTATTTGTTAATTTCTGTGTACTGATAGTGCAGTAGATGTATTTATGTATTTAATTTATAATTATTTATAAAAGTGTTTTCTTGTGATTGGCTCCATCCAAATTAAATTAAGTTTTCTTTGCTGTAACTTGTTATAAGTATTTTGATGTTCGCAAGCTTATTCAATGAACGGTGTTTCTTTTATACCTTTCACGCATATTGAAGTTGGTATTAAAATTGTTATAAATTTATGTATTGATGTCATCTCATGTCTGTACGGGCTTGGCAACCCTATTATGATATAACAGCTAAAATGGAAACGTTATTCTGACCTTCCAGTCTAGGTTTTCTCAATTGAGAATTTAACGTAAACTAACAAAGTAATGCGTGAAGGGACGTATCCAGTTAACAAATAACATCGAATTTGGTTCAGCAATCTGCCCGCGTCCGTGCACGACGTGCGGTTGTATATCTATTTGTTACCATAGATTTATGGCCAAGTACTGTAAGTAGTATAAGAGTTACTTGCTTATGTACAAATGTTCCACACTGCGTCAAATTTTTAACATTTTTCCCACGTTTGGCCTAATTATGTTCGATGGAAGTGGATCGAGTACGTCATTGTTAACTTTGTTTATTCTGGCCAGTGTTAGATGTTTTCTATATTTCTGTAATATCTTCTTTTGTTGTTAGAATTTTAAATACATTTACAATAGAATAATTACGGTTACATAAACGCTTATTATGTTGCTATTAATTTGATTGCTCAATTTGTGAGCGTTGTGGACGCGGCTTTATATTTGAAGTAGCCAATCAGATGTCGTTGTTGCAATGACGTCATGTTATACACCAATGAGAGCGCAGTATTTTCTAAACGTCTCGCCACAATGATCACATGAACGAGTCCGCAAACTGTATAATAGTTTTACAACTTTGCCAGTTTTTCTCAATAGAATAACAAGCTTGACGCAAATTTCAAAATACATAAAAAAGAAATTGTAAATTCACTTTTGAATACAAAAATTGCCAAAGAAACGAATTGATTTATAATTGTGTGAATGGAATTGCTTGGTTTAGTATATTTTAAGCTTTTATTGTTTTTATAAAGTCATTCCAATATTTTTCTAAAAGCGATACTATCGGTGCGAAGGGAGGAAACTGTGTAGTCATTGTAAAAGATAAAAAAATATGTAAAAAGTATGTTTAGAATTATAAAAAAAAAGTTTAGTATAACTTGGAAGTTAATGTTGGAATAACGCGAATGGTGGTAAAAAAACGTTGAGAAAAAGAATTTGTTAGACATTAAAATATATTATTATTAGAGATGTATAAATGGTTTACGATTATTATTATTAGTTCAGAGAATAACAAAATGAAGTGAAAAGAATACAAAATGACGATTGTTACTATTAACGATATGAGAATTTAGTTATAATTTTGCAATTTCAAAATGTGAGTTTTACAATTTTGAAAAAAGAAAATATTAAATATGCTCATATACTGATACTTGGTTTTATTTCGCCTTGTATCCTTTATCCATTTACCGCCATTTTGAATAAACGATTCCAACCGTTCTTTTTGATCTGTCTCAAATATTGACCAATCAGAACAAAGTATTTTGACAAGCTTACAAATGAGTTATTTTGATTGGTTCATTCGGAATCGGATTGAGATTGTTTATTGAAAATAGCTGTTAGACAAGTTTATGTAAAAAGTATGCTGATTATACGTGTCGGTCTTTCTTAGGTTAACGCAGTAGGCACATTGATAGAAGGCGAGAGCTATTGTAGATGTTCGGAAAGTTTGAAAATAAAACAATACAAGTGGCCGCGAAATGTGAAGTTTTATAAACGGAACCCGATAATATTGGGTACTGGGGCCTTATTTTCTATCCCGCACGCTATTTTAACAGTGCGTAACAAGCACGTAAAACAACGTATCATGTTTAGGACTATAGGAATTTGGCTTACAGAATACCATTCCACGCACATTTCTTGAAGATATCATGACACGGCTGCGTTACGCGTTTACACTGTCATATAGAATAAGGGCCCAGATATGCATAAATGCGGCCTGCAAAGCGTGCCGATGATAATTATATACTACATAAACTCTATATTTAAAGGAAGCCGGCAGGAATCGGTTAATATTGACCCTTTGCACTGACAAGCGGTCATTATACACAAGTTTTGTGGAGCTACACACTTGTTCCTATCAATTTTAATTGTTTTCAAACAATACAGTGAGGACGCACAGTGCGCCTGAATGCATAGTGTCAGCAATTCCATAGTTTTCGTTTTCTTTTTGCATCTTTTTCATCGCATATCCAATTGAAGTCGAAATGCAATTCTGTCCTATAAAGTTATGTGTGTATTGTTTGTGAATTATCGCTTGCTGTAACGGTGAAGGGAAACATCGTGAGGAAACTTGCATACCTGAGAAGTTCCCTATAGGCATTTTGAGGTTATGTGAAATCTTTCAATCCGCACTAGGCCAGTGTGGTGTACTTAAAACCTAATCCCTCTCAGTAGTAGAGGTCCGTGCCCAGCTGTGGGACAGTATATAATACAAGGCTACTATGATAATTTTATTAATATATTACAGAAGTACCAGGGTATCAATAAGGCAGAGTAGGTGGCGTGGTAGTGGTGGTTGTGATGTGCATCCGCGGGCGCTTGTCCAGGAAGGGGTAATATCGCTCGTCTGCCATCAGGACCCTGGTCGCGTTCATTATAAAGTCCATGTTGGATTGCGATGCTAAGTACGAGAACATTGCTGGAAACCGCTCCGTGCCGCATCTGTGAAATATGTATTACTTAGTACTTACTTATATATATATATAACAATATTATTACTTGATACCAAAGAGCCTCGACCAACATCTTCGGAAGCTCTCAATTGGCCGTTGGGTCGGAAGCCAGATGCAAAAGGCAGTATTCCTGGACACGGCGCGAATTGTGAGGAGATTACTCACTTTGAATCCCTAATCGCCGGTGGCCTGGGTCTTGAGCTTCGCCATCGGAGGGTCATTAATTTTTTTTATATTTTTATATGTATGTTTTTCATTTTTAATGGATATGTAAAAATGTAAAAAAAAACTTTAAAATAAAGAGAATTAACCATTATTATTTACTTATTCAATGAGCGAAGTGGAATACCAAACAATACTTTGTAATTCAAGGTGTTGGATGGTGTTTCCACTGTTTATGTGCGGTCGTATCGCTTACCATCTGGCGAACCGCAAGCTTGTCTCTTTATTCAAAGCAATAAAATATATATTGTTTGTAATTCCACTGCGTTCGCCATTCTAAGACATGAGATGTTAAGTTTTATTATGTTCAGTAGTTATACTGGCTACAATGTTCTTCAAACCGGAACACAACAGTGACTACACACTGCTGCTGGGCGGCAGAAATATACATTGATGTGGTACCTACCCAGGCTGACTCACAAATATCGGTGCAAGGAAGACATACTACAGCATGAATGTATTTTTAAAAAGAACTTGTAGATTGTATAATGGTATTATTAATGATTTTAACTATAATACATAAACATCTCCTACCGGCGTATTTTGTTAGCAAGTTCCATTTCGCACTGGTTTGTATAATGATTATGTTACGCGTATGTGAGATATTATAATAAAACTATTTTACGGATTTTATCGCGTTTTTTTTAAATTATAATCTTCTCCCGAGGAACTAATTTGCATGATTTGCATGGTGACTAGGTCCTGAATTAGTACATAGCTTCTTTTTATTCCGGTAATCTTCTCTTGGAAGAAATACTTGATTTATTAATCTTGTGAAATAGGTGTTGTTGCCGACATATAGATGGCGCTACCGACCGCTATAGTAATTTATTTAGGCTAGCACATAATAGGTTGCTTTCTAACAGCCGGTCTCAATATATTATTGACTGATTCAAATAGTTGAAATGCTTTGTAAAGTAAAGACATCTAGTGTCGAAATTGTGAACTGGTTTCTATGAACACGATAAGTTGTTTTTGGTTTATGATTAATCTATGATTGCATTATTATTCAACGTTAAACAATAAATCGGTGCCTGCCTCGGTGGCGTAGTTGTACTGCATGCGCGGTGCGGCAGCGCTGTGAGGTCCTGGGTTCGAATCGCGGGTCGGGCAAAGTGATATTTGGGTTTTTCTGCTCAGTATCAGCCAGGAGTGTGGAATTTGCGCCCGATATGGCGACAGGCTCACCCTCTATCACATCATGGGACGGAACACACTTGGCGAAAAGTGGGTGCCTTGGTTGCGCCTCTACATACGCCTTCGGGGATAAAATGCGTGATATTGTGTGTGTGTGTGTGTTAAACAATAAATACCATTACTGATTACGCAAATGAACGTTTTAATAAATAATCACAACGTTACATGCTTATTTTGCTTGTCTCGGAGGCCTAGTTGGATTACGGCAGGACTGTTGTGCTGAGGTTTCGGTTTCAATAACCGGGTCAGGAAGTGATATTACGTTTTTTCACTTAATGTAAGCCCGGAGTCAGATGTGCCCGATATGGTGATAGGCTCGCTCTTATCGTATGATGGGGGTTGAATATATACGGCGGTACCTTAAGGCGATACCTCAAGGTCCATTTTCATACATTTTGTTTCGGCCTTTAAAATTTAATATGACGAAATTTTAAAGGCAGAAATATCCATGATTATTAATTATTTTTACGTTTTTCTTTCAACTGCGAGAACTAATCACTAACTAGACGTGAATTTAAATTCTTTACTTGCCAATACTTGTTTAGTTACCCAGATTAAAGGTGAAACAAAATGTATGAAAATGGACCTTGAGGTATCGCCTTAAACTGATTTTGAAAAGAGCAACAGTTTCTTGCCCGTTCTTCTCTGGTGAGAACTGCTTTCCGAACTGGTAGAGTTAATATTGACAGAATCTAAATAATGTATAACATTTTACGGGTTCAAATAAATTATTTAATTTCATCAGCAGCACCTCTGCCTATCCTTTCGAGAATAATAGTATTATGTTTTCCAAGCGTGATATTTTTACTCACAGTTTTCGTATTCCCCACGAGGCCATTCCCCACAACACTCCATCACTGACTGCAGGCGCTCCTGTATCACGCTGGTATAAGACAGGAAAACCTTAGATTAAATAAAGATTTCTACCAGTGGCGTAGTTGTGTTGCGGTTATACGCCGTGTTGAAGTTTCGGATACGATGCTTGGGTTCAATAAGTCAAACTACCAAGGGTAAACTTTATTTTAGATAGTGAAAATAAATGTTTCTATAATACTTAAAGTTTTGAGTATGATCAGGTACTCGTGTAACCAAGTACAAGTTATTATACAAGAGGTTCAGTTGCGACTGGAAGCATATAATAGCCATAAATAGCCTTCAATGAGGTGGACCGACGACCTGGTCCACGTGGCGGGACGAAGCTGGATGAGGACTGCCCTGGACAGAACAACCTGGCGTGCATTGCAAGAGGCCTACACTCACGGTGATTATATAGGCTGAAGAAGAAGTATGTAATCTATTAACGTCTCACAGTGCAAGGAGCTCTTCTGCCGGTCTGCGTGAGGCAGATGAAGTTGTCAGTGACGGTGACGCCGAACCGCTGCGTCACATTGTTACACCTGCCGCGGTCCAGCAGCCGAGCGTGATACACTTGCAGCGTGTTGTCCTTGTTCTCGTATACACCGTCACGCTGAAATTATATGACGTCATTTTAAGATCAACTAAATAAATAATTGCTGATCGGAATTGGATGAATTTTGGCAGCCAAATAGATCACTTGTAGTAGTAGAAAGATTATTTGTAATCTTTAAAAGTATACAGGACTCGTGTGCGCAACCGCGCATAATATTAGTAATATCAAGTAACATATAAACGGAATTGTTATGATTATAACGTCTGCTCTGGTGACGTAGTTCTTTGCGCGGTGCGACACGGCTCTGAAGTCCCGGGTTTCAATGCCGATTTGGACAAAGTGATGATGAGTTTTTCGCTAAGTATCAGCATGGAGTCAGGAATTTGTGCCTGATATGGCGATAGGCACTTTATCACGCTATGGGAGGGAACACAGGCGAAAAGGGGGTACCATGTTTTCACATCTCTCTAGCCTTGTGAGCATAATGGCGTGATGTTTGCTTGTAACATACCCTGTCAGCTCCCCAGCTTGTGATCCAAGCGTCATCAAACGGAGGCATCATCACTCGATTAGGTAAGTCCACGCCGTGCACCGAGTCAGAAAACCTGGACAAACTATTCGTATTAGGCTGAAATTGTTTTGGTTTGTAACGGCTATAATGCGCAAGCGCAATGCATACGGTGCGTGGTCGCTCGGCTCTCCGAGTGGCACTCTTGTAATGTGAACTCCCGCACAGTCCCATACACGCATAACTAATTATGTAATTGTATTATTATTAGTATGTAATCATATTATTGTGGGACTCCCAACCTCCCTTACAAAGGTAACCCTCTCACAGGTTTAAAGAACTGCCAAACATCACAGTCAGATTTTGGGTTTGGATATTTCAATCTTAGATTTTGAAGGGTTAAAGGGTACTCACAGGATGTCCACTGCTGAACATAGGCCTTAAAAATTACCAGACTCATCTGTTAGATGCCGCTTGCATCTAGCATCTTCTAGCAACTTTCATCAATCCCTTATCTAGAAGATGTCTATGTGTAAAATAATCCATTACCGGATATTCTTATCAAGCAGTATGAGTCCAACGTCGTGATCAGGGTTCCGCCTGATGCCCCAACCTGGGTGCTTCATTACCTCCTGTATCCCTGCCACCTGGCCGCCTTTCTGGACATGTCGGGAGCCAGCGCGCACGCTCATGCGGCTGATGCGACTTGTTCTAGAATGTATTATATCTTTTTATTGCCCTAGTTGACAAACGAGCAAGCGGCCCGCCTGATGGTAAGCAGTATTCGCTACCCATGGACTAAAGCAATGCCGTAGGCACAATCAAGCCGTTGCCAACCGTCCTGTTGTAGATATGGAAATAAAACCATATAAAGGATTATTTTAGCGATATTTAACGTTTAATTTTACTCCCGAAGTTTTGAAGACTGCACCTTTCATGGTCACGAGATGATTTGTCAGTGTCCAAAAAGTTAATGATAGAATTAATTCTTCAGTTTTATATTTAACGCCGAACATTCGCGTGCAAATAAGGATCTATATGTATTGTGGATGTTTATGGGAGGTCATCTTTCACCATCAGATGTTCTACATGCTCGTCTGCCCCCGCTATAAAGAAGGCTGTTTTTAGTCTATCTTTATGTTTAGTCGACTACTTTGGTGACATATGTATTGCACAACTACTGCCTTGCTGTCTTGGGTTCGTGCCCCCGGTAAAGCGATATTAGGTATTTCTACTCAGTATCAGCACGGAATGGAATTTAGGGAAAAAGCGTATGAAGTAACTATCAGTGTAATGCTAGAAATTTCTATGTCATTGATCAAGGTTTAGATATTATTATTTATATCTATTATTAGGCAACCCCTCCGTAAGGTGGCTTATTGTAACTTAGTGCGAGGGCCAAAAACCCAACTATTGTTGGTTTTCTTTAATAATTTTGGTTGGTATCCTGGTGACATAATCTCTTGCTCTTGGATTCTTATAACCCGGTGTCGAGATTAAAATTGGTCAGTATATTCTTTTGACGCAAGAAGGGCTGTGTGTTATTGGATTGTTTTCATCTAGAAATTTACCAAGCTTTTTGCAAGTGTTATTGAATAATTCTAAAATTTGTTGAGCCATACTTTCGTACCAACAATTTACCTACGCAGTGGAAGTAGGTTTACCTGTATTATTTCGTGTAATTTGTTCAAGTAGTACCATCAACTGACCTGTCTTCTTATTCTTTAGTATAAAAAATAGATCTAGGGTCGGTATGTAAAGTTCTAATTTACTTGACACTGTAAAAATAAGAGTGGCACTCACTTCCAAAGGCAGTTAGCAGTGGTAATAACAAGCCTGGGGTTCAGGAGTGCCCCGGCACACCAATGCTCGCCCGATTTCTGGATGGAGACCACGTAAGGGTAGTCTTCTATCACTGCATCCATCCCAGCTATCAGACGTCTCGCACTGTCTAGGAAATGGGAGAGGAAAGTGAAAAACCACGTGGATTTCAATGTTTATTTCGATATTGTTATACAATGTTAAGCAAAAACGGTTACAAGCAATTATTCTAAGGATGACAAACTAGTTGAATATAAATAGATCATGACAAATATTTAAAATTAAATCGTATTCTGTTTAAATATTGTTTTTTATATTTTAGTTTACAATCTACAGGTTAAATCAATTATAAGTATTTAAATATGTTTATCGTAACTCATCTTAGTTATTACCTTTAGACAGACTCTTTTTTGAGACCTTTCTAGATTTTCTGTTGCGTAAATTTTCTTTACGATTTCCGCGTTGTTTCCTTGGTCCTTTACGTCCGCTGCGCTTCACCTTGCGTTTGCCCGATTTCTTTGTATATTTCATAGTTTTCTCTAGATCATCTTTATTTTTACTTCTCTTGTTCGTTGCACTAATTTTCTATGTTTACTTCTTTTTTGATTTTTGTTTTCTTACCCCGCTCTGCATTATTTCCATCACCGTGATTTTTAAATCTTTTATGATTATGTACTTTGTGTTCATTTGGTTTATTATCTGCCTTTTCTTTAACATCTGCCGATCTTTTGCTCCTTAGCGAAGTCCAAACGTAATCTGGTAGTACTTTTTTCACCCTAGGTTTTTGACCAACATGCATTTCTTGAGCGAAATACAGGCTGTCGGGGACATTGATATTTTTTCGAACTGTTATAACTGGAAATGCTGTATATTTCTTACTATCCTTCGATACTAATGTTTTCATCTTATACGCTTTACCTGGGTTAAGTATTTGCACCTTGCTGTAAGGTTTCACTTTCTTTTGGCAACGTTTTTACTAAAATCTTTTTGTCTTGACATGTTATTTGATGTACACAAATCGTCAGAAATAATATCAACAGCGCCTTCATATCTTAAAATGGCGTTTGCAAGTTCATTTTCATGTTGCATTTTTATTGTTATTTTATTGACTTCTTGATGGGTTTGGTCAATTGCGCGATAAGTTTATTTCAAAGGTTTTATACAGTATGTTGACAAGATACATTACACCTAATTAACTACTTACGTGATCAACCAAAGAACATCCAAATGAGCTAATCACTTCGACCTATTTTAATTTCGTGTAAAAAGGCATTATTTATCACTGTGGGCCAGCCGAGCGGGGCGATTGGACGTTTTTGGGCTCACCAGGCTTAAGATCCATAGTTAAGCCGGCGGAAGAGATGGAAAAAGTCGGGTCGACGCCGGCATGAGTTTCTAGCACAATATAACCCTTATTCACGGCAATAGCAGTAAAACTTCGCAGTCCTATAAAACTCCGCAGTGTCCATCTTCAGCGTATTGGGGACGGCTGCGGGTTTCTCTGGAAAGTGCCTAGTTGTCTGCAACAGCTCCTGCGATCACTTGGGAACCTAGACATCATGATAAGGTCATGGTTTTAATTTGACCGTCAACCACACTGTTTTTCTTTGCTTTAAAGTAGGAAGATTTTATAAATATTATGACTCCGTTTTCCAGAAAAATGCTGATGTTAATTATAGCATTATCTTATTTAATTATCTATGTTTATTTATATTTTTATTATGGATATTATGACAGACATTGATTTATTAATATGCGACGGCCTTGGTTGCGTGTGCGGTAAGGTCTCAGTAAGGTCTGCTCTGAGCTCTTTGGTTCCAAAACCCAGGTCGGGCAATGTAATATTGGGTTTTCTCACTATCAATAAGGAGTTCGTGCCCGATATGATGATAGGCTTGCCCCTATCACATCAGGGGACGAAACCCAAATTGCGAAAAGTCGGTGCCCTGGTTCCACCTTTGGCTAGCCCTTCGGAGTTAAAGGCGTGATGTGTGTGTGTGATAAATCCATGGTTAAATAATTTTTACCTGCTCCTGATAATGTGAATATATTTTTATCCTCCTCTAGCTTTTGCCAGTGGTTCCGCCAGCGTGGAAAACATTTTCTGCGATAAAAAGTAGCCTAAAGCATTCAGGAATAATGTAGCTTCCCATTAGTGAAAAAAATGGTTCGCTTAATTTAGATTAGGGCGCTCAAACAAACAAACTCTTCTGTTTTATATATTAGTATATATGTTATAAATTAACTCGGCTTATAGATTCTAATTGCCAATGATAAAGAAAACATAAAAACTTTTCTAGAAACTATTTTATCAACATTAGATAACTTCTAATACACGCTGTATGTTTTCATGGTCAATATACCTCATATCGGATGAAACCAGCAGAGGTTCGCGAAATTGTTTGATGATTTCTTATGTTTACGCGAATGTTAGATAAAGTTACTTTTGATTTGATCACGGTTTTATATTTTTGGTTACGGTGCAGACCATGAAGGCTTCGGCGAAAACCGAAGCGAGAGAAATTAAAATATAAAAACGATGATTGTTTTTTTTTTAAATATATTTTCCCCATCAGAGCTATTGACTATATTTATTATTATTTGTGAAATTGCTGTTCTTTTTGTCTAATTGTGAAGCTCAGCATAGCATTACACCACGCTCATCTAAAACATAAGATGTTAAGACCCATAATTGAAATATTTTATTTAGATTTTCTGTTCATTTCCAATCGAAATTAGTCGTAACTGTTCCTGATATAAAAAAAAGCTTGTAGCAATCAGTCTTTGACAGAAGATAACGCAGCAACTAGATTATTAATCTTTAGAATAAGAGCAGTTACAGGCATTATCTAAACAATGATATAGATAAAGGTGGCGTAATTTTTCTGATTAAGTCCACTGATTGTTATTGGTTTATCCGCAAGAACACACAAGGCCTAATCTGATAGCATAATACTGAAGGTAGAGAACTGTAAGAAGGAAGAGGCGTTTTGGGAGGAAAGGAAGATTTCTGGCAACGAGTTTCCGCCATTCTCTTTGCACACCCATTTGCTTGTAATGCTCATCAAATATTGATGTACAATGCAATAAGCCAGAAGTATCACCTGCTCAGAGAGGAATCTGAACAGCCGCAATTAGACCCCATATGGAAGCGATAAGTGCAGGTAGAAGGTCAAAATCCCTATCATAATTGTCTCAAAACAAGAGGTTATCGTAATCATTTTGTGAGGCCACAACTGATTGTACATTAGTTCAAGGTCACTAATTTGTTATGGGCAGTATTTTTGTTTGTTGTTAGGATATGGTGTTTCGAACAAAACACGAGGAGTTTAACGTGATGAACTAGGGTTGTCAAATGTGATTAGGTTTTCCTATTGCATTCTGTTTTTTATTGCTTTTAATGACGAGATTAGCTTGCCGTTAGCCTGATAGTAAACGATACGATCGCTCATAAACAGTAGAAACACCATGAAACATCTTGAATTACAATTGAAATTGGCAGGTATTTAGCTTTCTTTTCACTAGGGACGTATTAGTAGATCTAATTCAGTTTTAATCTTAAAGGTGATATCAGCTCAGACGCTGACGGTAAAGTCCAGCATCTTGAGATCGTCATTATTAAACTTATATCAACAGCGCTACCTGATCGTCTGATCCTGGTAGCGTTTTTTAAAGATTCATTGTATTCCTATATCTTTTTAGTCATTTTTTGCCTACGTGCAACCAGAGAGAATAGTTGCCGCGTGACATAAGTAACTTCTCTTCTGCCAGCCTTGCGCAGGCGAATACTTCCGGAAATGCCCGATGTCATCGCCTAGGATAGCGCGTAACAATATTTCTCTTATCCTTTATCCTTCACTGACAACCCTACGAAACGTGTTAATAGACTGGTCAATGCCAGCTATCTACAACTATACGATAATGCTAATAGTTCAATAGTTTATCTCTATCGGTTTCTATTTTAGTATCACAGTTTGACAGTCTAACGGCCAATTAACGTGTTTATTGTTGATTCAAAGAATGTTTCATGTGTTTGGTATCAATAATATTCTTGTTTAGACTAAAGGATCAATGAAGATAATATGTTGAAAACAAATAAACTTCTTTTGCTTGTGGTAGGATATATTTTATATTTGCTCGACCGAAGCGATACGACCGCCCATAAACAGCAGAAACACCATGCAACGCCTTGAATTACAAAGTATTTGTTACGTGGCGTTATCCTAACCGATGACATCGGGTGTTTCCGGAAATATTCGGCTCCGCGGTCTGGCTGGCAGAAGAAGATATGTCACGCGGCGACTATTCTATTATTATTCTCTCTGGCTGGATGTTGTCAAAAGAATGTTTAAAATTGTATTCTGTAATTATTTTGCTAATATAATGTTTACTGTAAAAAGAGCGTTTTACATATTGTTTGGAATTTCACTGCGCTCGGTATCCTGAGACGTGAGATGTTAGGTCTTATTATGTCCAGTAGTTATACTGGCTACTATGTTCTTCAAACCGGAACACAACAGTGACTCCACACTGCTGCTGGGCGGCACAAATAGACATTGCGGTGGTACCTACCCAGGCGGACTCTCACATATGAGACTTAGCACTAGTAGTTCCCATTGATATTTAATTATTTTCTTTCTCTGTTTTCATTTGTATTGTTTGTTCTTTTTTGTTCTGTCGTCTGGTATGGACTTCTCCCAGAGTCGAATAGATTTAGAGGGTAAGAAAGAAAAACGTAGTTATTTTATTCGATAAAAATGTTCACATCCATATTTTTTATTATATTTATTCATAAATACAACAATTTATACATTACATCAGTTCACTGCGGTGACGTATCGCAGAAGACCAAAAAAATTAACAATACATACATTTTCATAATCTACCACAAATGTAAGGACCAGTTGAAAGATATTATAGTCATTTTATATGTTTGTATTGATGTGTCTTAATAAATAAAATCCATAAAATAGTGAAAGTAGTTTATTTCAATATATATTTCCTAGTCCTTCGGCGCTATCTTCTTGTAGGTGGCGAGTTGTGTGGCGAGCTGGTGCAGTATGAGTTTGGCGCATGCGCCGTCCGCGGGCAGCGCGCGAGACAAGCGCACCACGCGGCCGCACTCGCGCACCAAGTACTCCAGCTCGTTCTCCAGCTGCCGACCATCGCCTGGAACCGATGGGAGCTTAGTACTTAGTGTCGCGTCATTTGGGAGAGAGATTCCGAACCGTTCAAATTCTCTTCCTCCTCATCTCCTACTTCTTAAATCGTTTATTGAAATAGTTTCTTATGTTTACGCGAATGTTAGACATTAAAATTTTAATCGTTTATTCAAGGCATATTTACTTCCCGAGATAAGACCATTATGCCACTGTACTCGCTTCTATAGCAAGCTCTCTAGCTGACCACCGCTTAGAACTAATGTGACCCTGGTACTATATATCAATTATCTTGTGAGTGAGATTTTCAAACACCGGGATAGGTTCTGCTCCTTCCCTCATTCTTAAGGCTATTTCACTGCATGATAGGCCTTGAAATAGAACGGACTTCTAAGAAAAAGTCCATGGGGATCAAAACCAAGGCACCCACTTCTGACTTTCTAAAATTATGTGTGTATTCTTTGTGAATTATCGCTTGCTTTAACGTTGAAGGAAAACATCGTGAGGAAATCTGCATACCTAAGAAGTTCTCTACAGGAATTTTTAAGGTGTTTAAGTCTACCAATCCGCACTAGGCCAGCGTGGTGGACTAAGACCTGATCCCTCTCAGTAGTAGAGGAGGCCTATACC
>NW_023594017.1:0-17523 GCF_014839805.1 Manduca sexta
CGACCTTGATAAAATAATTTTGGCCATCTAATTAAATATCACGCATCTCAGAATTGGAGTTGATTTTAAATGTAGTCGGAACTGTCTCATGTGATTTTCGTAAAACCGTCCATGTTGTTTCTCAAGCTCAACATGTCACCAATACACTAATAAGGCGTTTAATTATACTCTATTGGCGTTTTTACATATGTCACGGAATTGGGAAAAATATTTTAATTGCTATGGTTGTTAGACCGCTCATAGGAGCGGAACTAGAGAGGATAGAGCTGACACTCAGAATCTCATATATGTATATTTTTTTTTTGTTGTACAGTCAGCAACAGAAGTCGTTGAACATAATTTGTTTCCAATATTTCCTAATCATTATCATTTACCATAAGTTACTGATTAATTTAAATACAAAACAACTTGACATAATTGAACTACAAAAGTAGCTGATCGCCGTCAAACCATTCACTGCTAAACATTACTAGCATTTTTTTATGATCTGTAATAAATACAAATGTGGCTGAAATTAGCAAATTCTTTGTTTTATATACAAGCTTTTTTTCCAACAGTCCAAAATATCAATTAAATTGTTATTTTATAACATACTAGCTTTGGCTCGCTACTCCGCCTGCGTGAAAAAGTTTTTCAAGGACTAAAGTCTTGCTTTATATTTACCCGGGATAGAAAGTAGCGTATAGCGCTGTAATGTAGCTTCTTATTAGTGAAATATTTTCAAAATCGGTTAAGCAGTTCCTGAGTTTAGCGCATTCAAACAAACAAACTCTTCAGGTTTAAATAATAGTATATATTGAAGTTAATAACCAGAATTATACATTTTTAAGTATGACAAAACATCATAATACTTTAGTAAGTAATATTATAACATTAGTAGGAATAGATTAGTTACATTTTAAACATCCTATTTCATAGAGCACATGCCGATTTAAGGAACAAATGTGTAAATTCAAAATTATTCTGGCAAGAGATTCTCTTCGAAGAATTCAACGTAAGTTTCTTTTTCATATTTTTTCAGCCAATCCTTTTACTTTGTTATCCATATTGAAATGATAACCTTAATCGGTACTCTTCTTTGGTAAGTGATTTATGGTCCGTTTCAATATTCAGGTGTTTTGTAAATTAGTATCTGTTCATCGACTTTTGTTGCTGACCGTACCAATTAACTCAAGCTTATGGGAGTTTCTTAAGACCGATATGAGCTAGGCGAAGCGTGGTTCTCGGAGAGGGCCGCCGGCCGGTGCCCACATCGTGGTTGAGGGGGTGCGGATTCCCATCGGCAAAAAATATGAAATATTTGGGTTTGATTTTGGATAGCCGGTGGGATTTCCGCGCCCATTTTGAAAGTTAAGGACGAGATTGTCAGGGCAGCGGGCGCTCTTTCTAGCCTGCTGCCCAACCTGGAAGGTCCTGGTATCCCTTGCCGAAGGTTGTACCACGGGGTCGTGCGGTCCATGGCGTTGTACGGCAGCCCGGTCTGGGCTGACGCCCTGGGAGGCGATCTGTCGCCCTCTTGCGGGGCCCCAGCGGGTCCTTGCGCAGCGGGCCATACGGGCGTACCGCACGGTCTCGTACGAGGCGGCTTGTCTTTTGGCCGGATTCCTGCCCTGGGATCTGGACGCCAAAGCTCTCTCCGACACGTTTCACTGGAGGGAGGCGTTCAGGAACGGGCAGCGTCCGGCCTGAAGGTGGAGGCCAAAAGGGCTTCCTTACGGCGAGCCGCCGTGGAGGAGTGGCGTCTTAGGCTGGAGGCCCGTCAGCGGGGCTTCGGGCCGTCGCGGCAGTGCGTCCTGTCTTTGCACAGTGGCTGACAGGCGCCACGGCGCGGCAACATTTAGATTGACACAGGTGCTCACCGGGCATGGGTGCTTCGGGGAGTACCTGTGTCAGATATAGAAAGGAGGAAAGCGCCGTGTGTCACCATTGTGACAACTGCCCGCAGGATACGGCCCAACATACGTTGGAGTCTTGCCCAGCCTGGGACGATGAGCGCAGCGCTCTCGTTTCAGTCGTCGGAGAGACCTCTCACTGCCGGCTGTGGTCGCTTCCATGGTCGGCAGCCCGGAGGCCTGGCGTGCGGTGGCCCACTTCTGCGAGGTGGTCCTCTCGCAGAAGGAGAGTGCCGAGAGGGATCGAGAGGGAGGATCCCTCCCACCGTCAGAGGAGACGTAGGAGGCGCCGGGTGGACGACTGACCGGCGTCTTCCGCCCTGTGGAATGGGGGCGTTTGGAGAATTCCACCACGGTATCCCCTGCCTGTCGTAAGAGGCGACTAATAGGGGCCACGAAGGGGTCGTCGGCGGACAGCAGGGGCTGTCCGCTTAGCGCATTTCTGTGCATCCTTTGCACATTTTCGGTTGACCCCGGGATGGACGGCAGTGTGTAGTTGGCCTCACGCTGCCGTAGACGCCAGGGCGTCCTTCGGTGCGCGGGGCTTCTGAGTCCCCATAGGAGACGGGCCGCAAGGCGGCTCCGCGCAGGGGCGGCTGCGGTCGCAGGCTGACACTTCAACGTCAGAGGAAGCCCGCAGCCGTCCTAATGCGCCGAAGAGGGCCACCGCGGAGTTTTAGCTGGTAGGCCGTGCATAGGTTAAGTTGTATATAGGGCTAGGGACTCGGCCCGGCGGTCGCCCGAAGGTCACCATCAAATCCGGGCGGCTCAACGCCGGGCCGTAAGGCACGGTTACCCCAGCATAACCGCTCAGTCGCCCCCCACGAAGGCTGGGCGGTAGTAATAAGGCACTTTCTCCGCGAAACCAGAAAAAAAAAAAAGGCGAAGCGTGGTTGCATTGGCTGCATTCTCCTTAACCCTTCAAAGACATGCATGATTTTAGGCTATCTTTTATCTTTGTTTCTTTTAGTGGGATGCGAGGTGAGCTCGGACCTGACGCTGGTGGACTACCTGCGGACTGGCTGGAGCTGCGCGGCACCAAGTACATGTGTCGCGAGGGCGGCTGCGGCGCCTGCATCGTCGCCGCCTCCAAGTGCCCCGGCGCTCCTGTACAAGCTGTTAACTCGGTATGCTTTATTTAATAATATTTTCAGCCCTGAATTAAATACTATCCCACTATTGGGCAAGGGCCTCCCCGCCTCTACTATTTCGAGGATTAGGCTTTTGTCCACCACGCTGGCTTAATGCGGATATGCAGGTTTCTTCACAACTTTTCGTTCACCGTTAGATCTAGCGATAATTTACAAAGAATACATACATAACTTTAGAAAAGTTATAGGTTCGTGCCTTTAGGTTTTGATTCGCGAACATTCCCAATTAGGCTATTGACGCTTCGTTTATTTTCAAGAGTCAAAACATTTACCTAACTTTTGCGGTGTCTTTTCTGAGATCCTAGGCATTATGTATCATCATGTCCACTTAATTTGTTTGGTCAGTAGTTTTTAAATATGTGTCGATTCAGATAGCTCTGGATCCTAAAATGGTTAATATGGGTAATATGTGGTAAACAATTTTTATTTCATTTCAATTATTAGTGCCTGGTATCGGTGACGTCATGTCAGGGCTGGGAGATCACGACAATAGAAGAAGTTGGCAACAGGAAAAAGGGTATCACGAGTTGCAGAAGACTTTAGCCGATAGCAATGGGAGCCAGTGTGGGTACTGCAGCCCCGCATGGGTGATGGCTATGTACAGGTAAGTAGTTGTACCTTACAATAATCAATTAAAGCTTAGACACTATAATTCATATTTTTCTTAAAAAATTGTAGCCTCATCCAGAAAAGAAGGACATAACAATGTTGGAAATAGAACAGTCTTTCGGGAGCAATGTTTGTCGATGCACAGGCTACAGACCTATACTAGAAGCGCTCAAGAAATTTGCAATAGATGCTCCGAAGGATAAAAATTACTGATATCGAATATTTGAATATATGTAATAGAACTGGACAGCATTGCTTCAAGGCAACCTGTAATGAAAATGAGTGGTGCATGATATCAGCTGATGATGTAAAACCTCCACACATTTTAAAGATTAAACTGAAGGATGGTAAAAACTGGTACAGAGTGTGTCAAGTAAATGATATTTTCAATATTCTCAATAAAATCGGTTATGAGTCCTACATGTTGGTGTCTGGAAATACGGCTAAAGGTATGTTATGTTATATCAATCGATGCCCTTTACTTTTCTTCCAGCAATAAATGACAGCTTTTTGCGTTCATATGAATGGGATTCTCGAAGACTGGAACACCTTCACTTAACATTTCCTTTAAGGCCACCAGCGCATTGATATATTTTGTTCCGTTTTCAGGAGCATACCCAATACTCGCATATCCCCAACATCTGATAGACATCAGCGCTGTTGAAGAATTAAAACTTATAAAATAGATCAAAACCTGATCATCGGAGCTGGACTGACTTTGACTGAATTGAGAGATAAATTTGATATTACTTCCAAAGAAAACTATTTCGGATATCTAAAACATTAAGCAAGCATCTCAAATTAGTAGCACATATTCCCGTCAGAAATGTAAGTAAAATAAGTTTTGCGGTTTGTCATTACTTTTGAGATGTTAGGATTCAGTGGACTTTGAGGATTATAATGTTGTATAAATCATACTTGTTTTAGGGATCCGTACCTGAACGAATTCTTAGAGGATTACTTTTTGTCATTCCGTATGACTATAGTTTACATGACAAGTCACTTTTTCTTTGGTATGCGTAGTGATATCAAGTAGCAATTTATATCAAATACTTAGGCGTACGATCCCATTCATTCGTGGAACCGTTAAACTCTCAGAGCAATGCAATCAATATATATGAAGATATTTTCAGATTTCACTAGGAAATCATAACTTATAGGGCATTTTCTGTTAATTTTGTTTGATTTATTTTTTAGTTGGGATCAATTGGGGGTAATCTGATGATAAAGCACGCACATAACCAATTTTCCTCGGATTTGTTTCTTTTGTTTACAACTGCTGGCGCACAAATTGTTATATGTAAGTTGTAGTAAAAATTTCCTCTAATAAAGTATGTTCATTTATATTGTTTATGACGTCTTGGTGTATAATAAATGAAGCCGTACCGCTGACATAAAGCATTAAACTCAAAAATTATAGTGACATCGAAAGGGGTGAAGAAAACTCTGAACATGGAACAGTTTTAAAAGAAGATATGAAAGGGAAGGTCATATTGTATGTGATGTTGCCGCCATTAAGTAGTGATTACCATATTGTCACTTATAAGGTACGTCGATCTACAGATCAGTGGATGAGTACATCGGCTGTAGCTCTGAGGTCCGTTTTCTGGTCAAATGTTTATTGAAAATATTACAATGTAATACCTGTCTTAAAATTTCAGGTGGATTCCTCGCTCACAAAGCGCACACGCAATAGTAAACGCTGGATTTATGTACAAACTAGATGGAGGAGGTACAGTTAAGCAGTGCAGGATTGTCTACGGCGGATTGTCACCGGTTTTCATCAAAGCCTCATCAACTAAATCATATTTAATTTGGAAAGAATCTCTTTACCAATGAAACATTGCAAGGTGCTTTGAATGTTTTGGAACACGAGATAGTGGTGACGAATAGTCCACCAGAGCCCTCCGTGGAGTACAGAAAACAGCTGGCTTTAGGCTTGTTTTATAAAGTAAGTAATACCAAGTGGTGTTCAAATGTAATAAGAAAAATATTATGAATGTCAAAATTATTTTTATTGTTAAAATAAACGATAAATAGAGTGTGCTAAGATATTTTAAAGACTCATTGTATTTAGCTGCTAAACCTACTTAAAAATCGGAGCAATAGTAACCAACCGGGTTAGTGAAAGGGTTCATCAAAATATGAAGAATTTTAATTGATACATCTAGAAAGGCTTTAAAAAACGAGACCAGTTGCTTTATTGGAGATCCAATTAAAATTTATTATTCCATAATAACAAAAAATCGAGCAACTTACCATTAAAAGGGTAAAATGTGCTCGATGAACTCAGAAGCCTGACTTTTAATTAATTACAACATATAAATTTTTTTTATTTCTAGAGTGTTCTGTCTCTATGCCCAACAAACATACTCGGATCTCAGTACCGATCCGGGGCGACCAAGATTCACGAAACACGACCGGTGTCAGAATCTCGGCAAGTGTTTGACACTAATACTGATTTGTGGCCTCTAAACCAACCGATACCTAAGGTCGATGCATTGGTAAGTAGAAAACAACTGGCTTACCCTCAAAATATGGGACCTAAAATAGCTGTTTAAATGTAGATTTCTAAGACCTCTGCCTACTTGAGTTGGTATGTATACACTTAAGTAAAATTATAGTAACTTTGCATAAAATAAATCTGATATTGGACTTTTTCACAATATTAAGTCCCAAACAAAGAGTGTCGTTTAATATTCATGTTGAATATTAAATATATTTGGGTGATTTCGATATTTATCCGAAGTCAATTGAAAGGGCACACAATAACTTCTTACGCTGAACTTCTAACATACTTATTAGATTAATATATTAATTTGTGTAATTTACATCCAGATCATATTATTTCCACATTCCCTTTGTATCAAGATTTTTTATCTTTATTATTCTTAGTAAAGATAAAAATATGTTGTTACAATTATTTTGAAATACCTTCTTTCTTTCTTTTTACATTACATTACATTACAATTAGGTACAATGTGCTGGGGAAGCGAAGTATGTAGATGATATTCCAACCATAACCGATGAAGTACACGCAGCGTTAGTTCTCAGCACCGTCGCTGTAGGAGATATTGTGGACATAGATGCAAGTGCCGCTCTAGTAAGTGATCCAATACTGTGATAATAAAACCTTTATACTGCTTTATTACAGTGTCAGTTTTAACTTTAAAATCGGCTCATAAACGATCAGAAATTAAATATTATAATTGCATGGTGTGGATTATAATTATAATTAAAAAAATGCAGGACCCTTTATACAGAGACTAAATTTATTTATATATATAATAATACAGACACGTGTCTCGTATAATAATGATAAGTAAGAGTGTCTTAACAAAAAAAATACTTCTGTATCTTAAAAACTGCTGTAATAGAAATAAAGTTTTGAAACTCTTTTTTAGGAAATGCCAGGAGTAATTGCATTTTACTCTGCAAAAGATATACCTGGACAGAACACATTCACGCCAACTGGGTTTACATTGTATTTGGCTGATGAGGAAATATTTTGCAGCGGAAAAGTCAAATATTACAACCAACCAATTGGCATGATCGTTGCTGAAACCCCATCCATTGCAAAACGAGCTGCAAAACTAGTCCAGGCTACTTATAGGAATGTCAAAAAGCCAATTCTTGATATAAAAGATGCTAAAAAAGACTCTAAAAGAAACACTTCATATTTGTCCGTTCAAGCTGCAACCAAAGGGTCTGATATAAAGAAAGTGATCAAAGGAGAAAATGTAATTTACGCACAATACCATTACATGATGGAAACGCTGGCATGCGTAACGACACCGACAGAGGAAGGACTGGCTCTGTACCTGACAACGCATTGGATCGATGGCACTCAGATGGTTTTATCAAGAGCATTGAACTTAAAATGCAATAAGTAAGTTTGTTGATTAATATTCCTTTACTTTTCAAGTCATCAATGTAATATCTCAAAACAAATAGGGAAATACAACTTATAAGTAGCACTAAACTTCTTGCTTAAGGTTTTAATTATAACTGGCCACTCAATAATGTAGACGCGTTGTAGAAAAATTAAGAAACAAAAGGGCATCAGCGTTTTGATGGTAAAGATTATCCTAACTTAGACTTATTTAACAATAACATCAATTCTTACAAACGACACATCCACTATATCCTCAAAGATTCATAACTCTTAACCTCGCATATTGTTCACTTGTACCTACCAATCTTGCTATTCCATTCAACCTAAGGGTACTCAAACTGTGGTTTTATATATACTTGCTATAATTTAACTTTTACTTTCTAGAACACGTGTTTTGGGTTATAATTATAGTCCAGGAATTATTTTTTATGTCATAATATGATGCATTCATGATTATAACCTGTTTTGTGTTTAATAAACAAATAAATAAATTTCTTAATAAAATGGCCGACAGTCTATAAACTCTCAATAACAACAAGACGCTATATATCGCTTTGATGGAAGAAGGTCGTATCATGCATATTTAAGAAATGATGTAGGATTAGCCTCTTATATTATCCAAAACTTTAGAAGCGATACCGTGAGTCGAGAGAATACTCACGAAGGCGTGGTCAAGGTCGAATGAGAAAACCTAAACATTTGCATGATCGCTACGTCGTCAAATGAGCTTTACGTAACCGCACTACAACGTCAAGAGAACTTCAAAGTATACTAAAGAAGGCTACAGGTATAAAAATTAGGCGGTTTTACTAGACGGTAGGAAATAGGTTAATAGTAGCAGATTTGTGATCACGCCGACTATTTCGGGCCGTGCGTCTATTATTCAATATAGACAAGCTCGCAGACAGTCCACGCAAAATCACGCTAATTGGCAACTTCGATAGTGGATGCCAGTGCTTTGTACTGACGAATCATGGTTCGCTCTTATCATGTTGCGATGGTCGTCTCCGTGTTTACAAACGCCAAGAGCGATACAGTGCAGAGGTAATCCAGGAATATGACAAATTTCGATGTGGCTTTCTAATGGTTTAGTATCGGGCAGATCTTCTTTTAATGCCAGGCCACATGCTACAGCCATCACGTCAGATTACTTATGGCATCATGAAATTCGTGTAATGGAGAGGCCTTTCATGAGCCCTGACCTAAATCTGATTTAACACATTTGCGACTTGCCTGACAGACCTTTCTGGAAGCTTCCTATTACACTTCAAACACTGCAGCCGCTTTCTGAAGCCTGCTGACGAACCATTTTTTATCTACGATTAGTTTTTCGCTAACTATGTACTTTTTTTTAATATTGGATTAATTAACATAACAATTATTTGAAATCTAATTTTAGATAAACAATAGGAAATCTTGGTCCCCTAATTTTTTTGACCTATATTGGTCAGGATTGGCGGAAATATATTTAGAAATATAAGTTAAATGGCGAGTTGTGTATCTAGTTGACTTATATAAGGTTTGCTAACCCCGGTAATTGTACTTGATATCCAATGAGGTAAATAAATACCCTGAAGTCGTTGAATATGACAAATAATTGGAGGCCTTTGCTCAACAGTTTGCAAAGTATCAAGTTTTTTACCATGGTATTCCTTAATTAGGATAGATATTCACGTGCGGCGTCTAGGAGGATCATTTGGCTTCAAAATATCTCGAAGCATGCTCATTGCTGTTGCGAGCAGCTTAGCCACGTTGAAGCTGAACAAACCGTGTCGGCTAATACAACCTATGACTAGCAATATGAGGGCCCTAGGCAAGAGATTCCCATGCTCTACAGACTTCCAGGTAATAAAGCTAATTTCATGTGTTTAAAATAATTCGAATAGGTGGGAATAGCCTAGATGACACTATCAGCATACAAAACCCGACCAAAAGTAATAGTTCATATTTCCGTTTGCTGTTTTATCGTTTCGAGTTTTTACTTGTTTCTTCAAACATTGGTAACATACCAAGATTCAATCGGCATTATTTATTTCCACTATGTATGCATAAATAACACCTTGAATTATATAATTATAACGCGTACCATTAAGTGACCAACAGGTAGCTGCAAAACAGCTCTAAAGAAAATAACAAACCATGTTTTAGGTTGCAGTGAATAACGATGGAGTTGTAAATACATGGACTACTTCCTCTATGAAGACAATGGGCATATAATCAACGAGAAACTTTCGCTACTTGGTGCCGAATCGTATAACAACTGCTACGACAGCTCAAAATGGAATGTCGATTGTTACGACACCATCACCGATACTGCGAAAACCACATGGTGCAGAGCACCAGGTAATAACAAATTATTTATTTTATTCAACAGAGTATTTTGAATTAGTGCTGATTTGGTGAGAAAATTAAAAATTCATTTATTTGAGTGCTAGAGTTAACTTCTATTAGAAACTAGGGTTGATCTTAACAAGAACAAATCTATTAGTCATAATTAGCCTTTGTATGCTGTTAAACCCAAATTATTTATAATACTACCAATCTTCTTACTACGTGAATAGGAGTAACTAGTATACTCATCCATCCGCTCATTTAACGTACTATATATATGCTAAGAAACTAGACTGGAATGTTCAATAATTGTTACCTTACTAATTTTAAAAGTTTGTCAAACTGTCTGGTTTGTTAGAACTAAATGCAAATAGCTGAACGGATTTAAGCGAAATTTGACACACGGATAGAACATGTTCTAAATAAACACATGCGCTAAATTTATTCCGGTTAATTACTGAGACTTCTGTAGCGGGAAGGTGCGAGCAACACCTAGTTTATGTATATTATAGAATTTTACTACATTTTAAGATATAACATCTATATACGTTAAGCAAGTGCAAAGCAAATGAGGGTAAGTTAATTGATGAAATTAATTATTGATATTATCATCCTATGTTTCGAAGCAACATTCAATACAAATAAAATATTATGATTATAATTAGGAAGGAAGACTATTAATAATATGTTCATTTATATTTGATATATTATTGCCAACAGGTACACTAGAAAATATTGCAATGATCGAACAGGTCATGGAACAAATTTCTTACGAGATGAACTTAGATCCGCTGGAAGTTAGATTAGCAAACTTGGATACAGTCAACTACGGTGACTTAAAAGAAATGGCTACAACTCTGACTACAACTGCCGACTACAGTCAGCGAAAATTGGCCGTCAAAGAATTCAATTCTCAAAACAGATGGAAGAAACGTGGTCTAGGAATAACTATGATGAGATGGACTCCTTTGGATACCCATATTTTGACGTCACTGTTTCAGTTTTCCACGAGGATGGAAGTGTGGTAATCATTCATGGTGGTATAGATATGGGCCAAGGTCTGAATACTAAAGCTGTGCAAATTTGCGCTTACATACTCAAAATTCCTATAGAAAAAATACAAATAAAAGCAACCAATTCTAACTTCACGCCAAACAACCTTATATCTGGCGCTAGTATCACTTCTCAAAATATTGGGATTGGTGTAACAAAGTGTTGTGAAGAACTGTTACTGAGATTGGCTCCAGTCAAAACTACGTTGGTCAATCCGACCTGGGAAGAACTAATAGCAACCGCATTTGCACAGAATATAGAATTACAAGTTCACACATTCGTTAATATAGCCGATGCTATTCAGTATAATATATTCGGTGTGGCTATAGCAGAAACTGAAGTGGACGTGTTGACGGGAGAGATGGAGATTCGCAGAGTAGACATACTGCAGGACGTGGGACAGAGCGTTAGTCCTGAGATTGATATCGGCCAAGTAAGTACAGCATAACACTACCACATTTATATTATTTTAGAAGGATATTATAATTATCAAACATTTACTGAGCTTCTTCTATTTGAACCTTTAACCGCACCGATATACTGGTTAGATTCTCCTCACCTTTTCAAATACTGTTCTTAAAGGCAAATGCGGTTATTGCGTAAGCCTGGCAGAACATTTTGTTTCCGGTGTTTTGCAGGTGGAAGGTGCTTTCATGATGGGCTTGGGATACTGGACCTGTGAGAATTTAGTTTATGACAAAAACTCAGGGGAGTTGCTGACAGATCGCTCCTGGCACTATGCGGTGCCATTAGCAAGAGATATCCCGCAGGACTTCAGGGTGTCTTTTCTGAAGAATTCCTACAGTAACAAAAATATCCTTGGATCTAAAGGTAAAAAAATAATATTAATAATAATTTCTCATGGCACTTGGCTTCAGCCCATGCCCCGAATACCTCCAAATAGGAGAGAGAATAATATATATAAATAAATAATAATATTAGCTCTGTATTATATACTGTCCCACTATTGGGCACGGGCCGACTCTACTACTGAGGGGGATTAGGCCTTAGTCCACCACGCTGGCCTAGTGCGGATTAGTAGACACACACCCTCGAAATTCCTATAGACAACTTCTCAAATATGTACAAAATAATATTATTTGCCATATTAGGTGCTTTTAAAATAATATCAGACGCCTTAAAGAACTAGATTCTACGAGTTAACATTTTAATCATTACCAACATTAACGACATAATGTATGTTGTAATACTGAAACATATTAACACTAATTAGTGCATATCGTGGCTGTTCTTTGATCTGTAGAAGAAATAAGAGCAGAAACATAATATATCATCGGTAAATTATTATGTCTAAGAAATTGATTAAGTGAAAATATCTGAATTGTAAGATACTAATGTTATAGAAATGCTGTCTATTATTTGAAAGGCCTAAAATGATAATTTACTTCTCATGCTGTGCGAGTAAATAGCGAGGGTGCAATGTGTAATTAATAAGATGTTGAGGTTCGGTAACTTATTTAATGTCTTTCACAAATTAATGTTTGTAAATGTTCGTCACTTTTAATGTTAATGTTTAATGTTAAATGAATGTTAGGTTAATCTTAAGATACCGAGGACTGAACCAAATGTCTCGGTAATCGGCTGTTTTACAACCATTACGCTATTGCAAAATACAATTTTACGTAAATGCGCCGCATCCGTTTATGCTACTAAGGTGTTCGGTCATATTACTCGAACACATGCAATGCCACAATATAACCTTTTTACTGTAGTGATGCTTATTGATTCATTAGCTGACAATGAAAACAGAAAAAATGGCTATGTTTGAACTAATTACGTTAAACATTTATGATATAGACGCAATATTACAGGTACTGGGGAGCCGTCTATATGTTTGGCAGTAGTGCTGCCCTTCTCTATCAGGGCAGCAATCGCAGCGGCGCGAAGACTCCGGGATACCTACCACCAACTGGTTTCATATTGGTCTGGTTTAATTTTTAAAGCTATATATAACTACCTAATAGTTTTATTCAGTCAAGGTTAACCCGTGTGTTTATACGCATGAGACCTAGGCTGGAAAGCACGACGCCTTTGTTAAATCGTTATCGTTAGTTGAAACAATAAAATATATGGTAATGACTTATGAACAGAATATATCGTCATTTCCATATATTTTATGTTTATATATCGTAACCGATTGAAGAGTGGCGTTTCTTCTACAGCCCTTGGTCTTTTATCATCTTCGGACGGATGAGTTGTATGTTATCATATTATTCCATTTATACATGTTGCAGAAAATAAAACTTTGTCCACTTGTCACTTTGTTCTCAACCCTCATTTGAGTTCTAAGAAAAATTACATCGTATTAGTTTTTTTGGCATGAAAATTTGCATTTATGTTTTAAGCCAGAGTTATAATGAATTATATTAATATTTCTATTTCAGAGGGTCCATACACAGTGGAGAAAATATGTTTAGCGAGCAAGAGCAAGATTGAAGATTTTAAACTTTACTGAAATAAAAAAATATTGTGTGATCTATTTTGAATTTTATTTCTTACTTGTAGTCAGTTGCCTGGTCGTAAAATTCGACCACAATTTTTAAAAAATATTATTTGAGTATTTTTAATTTCTTCTGTTAAGTCAGCTGTCATTCTATTTAACTTTGTAGTAAGAATGTATGCCATGCATATATTACTACTTAATTCAGGGCCTGTTATAGCTTCTGAAAGGCAAAGGATATGCAGTCTGCCGTTACTATAGTCCGGCTAACTATTTCGTCTCGATTCTCTTGCAGCCCATTGCAATGATCAGTACTTCCAGAAATATGCCTGAATCCCCTACTAAACTTGTATGTAGAGGGACTCGGGTATGCCGCAATGAACTGGTGCGCTTGACGGCGGTCGCAAATCAGTGCGTTGATATTATTCGGTTTCATAAAAAATCTTCATACATAATCGCTAATGCGTAATAAGTCTTATAAAGAGTAAACCTATTTCTTTGCCTAATAAAATGGCATTGTAATAGATAGTTTTAAATGTAATATTCATTAATAGCGTGATGGTATCATAAACTACAGACTACAGAAAGCCGTCGCCAATTACCAATTTTAAGAGGAAATATCAGAAACACGATGTATCGTTTTGTATGTTACTGTTTTAATTTATAAAATATAAAATAAAATCTCAGAGGCAAATTTGTAGTGCGTTAGAATCCGGTACAATTACTTTGCTGAGGTCGCGGATTCGATCCACGGTCATGTGATATTGTATTATTTTTGCTCAGCTCAAAGTCTTGAACTATGCCCCATAAATGGCAATAGGTTTGTCTGGTATTAAATGAGCCCCAAAAAAGCTGCCGAAACATCTCTGCGTAAAAGGGCAAAAGGCGATCTTATGACATACGGCTATATAAATAACAAATAGCATGAACGTATGCTGTGTTTACCGATATTACAATAAATATAATTTCATAATAATAGATGAATAACACAAGAACGATGGAACAAATTAAAAAAGCACATAGGATTCATTTCACGAATATTTGTTAATTCAGCGAGGTTAATTTTTTTACGTATTTTCCAATTATTTGCAATGCTGTGTTTGGTCGTCAGTCAAACTACATCTGTCTTACTATGCAGTCATGGACCGCATTTGTTTCAAAGTAAATAGTCTGGAGAGGTCAGGTAAGATAATTATGTTTAAAAAATACTAGGCGATGCTAAGAGCTAGGTCTAACCGTCTTACTCTAGACAGTGTAACTAGAGTTCCTAAGTATCATGTGTTGCGTCTCATTTATCACCTATAGTAATAATTATTAAACACGAATGCTTTAGTGGGATGTGAGGTGAGCTCGGACCTGACGCTGGTGGACTACCTGCGGAACTGGCTGGAGCTCCGCGGCACCAAGTACATGTGTCGCGAGGGCGGCTGCGGCGCCTGCATCGTCGCCGCCTCCAAGTGCCCCGGCGCTCCTGTACAAGCTGTCAACTCGGTATACTTTTGTTAAAATTACTATGAGAGTAATGCATCAGATTAAAAGTGAAAAAACTTAATATAAATATGATAATATGCTTACCCAAAAGTTTATAATTATGCAGGATTCTATATAGTTAGTTATTGTCAACAGGAAGAAAGGCTACCACGAGTGGCAAAAGACTTTAGCTTATAGCAATGGGAGCCAGTGTAGGTACTGCAGCCCCGCTTGGCTAATGGCTAAGTACAGGTAATTATTTGTACCTTATAATAACCAATTAAAACTTAGCAACTCATAATTTTCTTACAAAATTGTAGCCTCTTCCAAAAAGAAAGACATGACAATGTTGGAAATAGAACAGTCTTTCGGTAGCAATATCTGTCGATGCACAGGCTACAGACCTATACTAGAAGCGTTCAAGAAATGTGCAATAGATGCTCCGGAGGATAAAAAAATTACTGATATCGAAGATTTGCAAATATGTAAGAAAATGGGACAGAATTGCCAAAGCCACCTGCGATGAAGATGAGAGGTGCATGATATCAGGTGATAACGTAAAAGATCCGTATATTTTGAAGATTACACCAACATCATGACAGCACTACACTTACATAAGGTGCAGTGGGACCACTTTGCCGTTCGAATATAGAAATAAAAAAACATTGTATGGCATTGCACTGTTCTTGTCAACCTGTAACACACTGCTAATTCACACTACCTTCCCCTTTGGTAATAAAGAGGCCATTCACGTCATGTACCCTATAAAGTAATTGAAGGAATTCCACTTGTGACGCCAATTTGGGATTGATTGATCCCATTAAGACTGCCGTAAGGGTAACGTGTTTAACGCCCCTTAATTTATGTTGAATTTGCAATTTCCCTTCTAATCACTAGGACTTGATGTTCTTTGAAAGTATTTGGAGTGGGCAAAGTTAAATTACATTGATATCTTAGATTTAAATGCATGTTCGATACAGAAATAAAACTACTTTAATTACTTCAAATTTTAGTTTTGGAGCATTTCGGACCTCTTCGAAACCATGGAGGATGTCTTCGAAACTCTGGGAGTAAATATTAAACAAATTTATCGCAAAGATATCTGATAAGTAGTTTCAATCTAATATACTTAATAAACATAATCTTATATGACTTTCAGAGTTAGGTGAAATAACCTGATCTGGTTAAAATATGTTTTTTTTCACTTACGTGTTACAGTAACGCTTTAGCAACCCTGTGTGTGTAAAAGTCAAGCATTAGCTTACGCTCAGAATAGTTGTCTTACTTAGTATCTAGAGGACCTTTGTTCAAGGTAGACAACAGACATCAATGTAATATTTTTATTAAACATTTATTTAAAAAAATACATCGAGTCATCATTTATAACTTATACTTTTTATCCAGAAAATGTCTTTTCTGCTCTACTTTGCTAATAAGAGGTAGACCAAAGAGAATTATAAGATAGACATTAATAATACGCATTCAATACCAGCAAGTGTCAACTTTAAAACCCTAGAAGTCATTACCGTCGAATGCACCTTAATGCTTTTAATTTGATTACATTTAAGCAAAATGCTTAGAAGATAACCTTTCACAAGTCTTAAAATTCACTTAAGAAACATTTCCTGGACGTCCATTATATCATAAGAGGGTCATAACGACCGAACCCTTCGCATGGGCTACATGTGTAACATAAATTACACAAATTCCGTCTAGTATCAAGATCAGCTCTGTAATTTTGGAAGTGATTCCAGTCTTTGCTAGGCTTACGTACAGAAATTTATTTTACTTGGGCTCATTTGTCAGTCAATATTGTTCAGTGTAATTAAATGTCATTATATTAGAAGAAAATATGTGAATATTATGAGGACGGGACAGGATATATTATCTGAGAATGACAAGGATAGTAAGAATATATCAGTTTCCAGCAGTGATACAATACAATGGAGGATATATTATGACCCATCACGATAGAAACATTGTCTAAAATGAATTAGCGTCGTACACAAAATAGCTTTCTACAATCGGCAACGTTAGTCATGTATGGAAAAACATATATATACTAGCGATAGATTTCATCATTTAAATAAAACTATTTTATGGATTTTATCCCTATTGTTTATGTAATTATTTCTACCAACGTTTCTTTGCGGTCACGGTGCGAATTGAGATGTTGGTCATCCGAAAAGTAAAAGTTAGAATATCTATTAACATTTTACACATTTTTTTAAAATTTTTGCTGTTGGTGATCCAAATTTACGCAGAATGAGCTCACGGTGTCTTGAAGTCTGGTAGTCGGTTTTTTGGGTTCTAATTTAATTAAATGTAGAATGGAATGGCAGGCTTGTGCAAGCTTCTAACCATCTTCTTTGCGATGTTTCTTAATTTCAATTGACAGGAATCTGGGTAGGAATCGGTGTTCTTTAGCAATGATTTGGGGCGATTGCAGAAGGCGTCCTGGCTGGATTCAGATATAAATTCAAAGGTCTTAAACCCAAAACAATTGAGCGATCACTTCGGCAAAGTAAAGAGAACAAATTTTTAAAATTTTGTAACTCAGTTAATTTGAGTTAATGGATTATTTTCTGTCTGATAGGTACAGTCCAGCGTTATTATTACTTTCATTGGGGTTTTTAATTTTATTTTTTAGGTTAATGTATT
>NW_023594018.1:0-17521 GCF_014839805.1 Manduca sexta
TTTAATTATTATATCTGGGTGATAGATCTCCACTATATATCTTTTCTTTCAATCCGGGATAATCCGTGGTCATCAACCCGACAACGACTTCCCACTCCCCGCCTTCCACCACGTCCGCGTCCACGGCTGGGTCCCCGGCCACGTCCATTTTTTGTCCACGGACCTGTTCCAAATATTTTGCCAAATACATTTTCACTTGATTTAGATCTAATACAAGAGTTTTCTCTTGGAAGAGCTTTTTCATGCACATTATGTAAAAAGATAAAATCAAGGATATTCGAGGGTGGTGAAGTCTAACAATCCGCACTAGGCTAGCGTGGTGGACTCTCCCTCGACCTCCACTCTTTTGTAGTAAATAAACTTTTACGTTTCTGACGCCAAATTTTCTAAAGATACAGATCCCAAACGCAGACGCAGAATTGAGAATTCTGCGTTTGTGATTTTCTGGATCTTGCCCATAATCTTCATCCATAGTACTTTATTTAATTGTCCAAATCCAACTTTGATAAACGATGGCAATAGCTTGTATGATCATCATTTCTTTGCCAGTTGATCATTCTGCAGCTGAGCTCCGTAGTACTGCCATAAGTCGATAGCTTTGTTTGCGATCACCTATTCACATAGTTTTGGTATCTGCAAATAATACTATTTTAGGAGAAAGTTTAAAAATGGCAACACTCTTGTCTTTTAATTTTTTTAATTATTTTCCAAAAACAATGGTCCAGGCAGAATAAGCAGATTACTAGACTCAATAAAGAGGATTTAGAGATTTTGTTGACCTTTGTTTTTGGTTGACCTAATAGAGAACGCGAGCGCGATCGTGGCCTACGTCCTGAAAAAGCTCCCCAAAGAAAACTCATTTCCTTGCCGGATTCCTGCAGGATCTGGACGCCAAAGCTCTCTCCAATGCATTTCATTGGAGGGAGGCGATCCAGGAGCGGGCGAGAGTCAATGCGTCTGGAGGCCCCGTCCCCGTACCTAGGTACGGGGACGGGGCCTCCAGCCTGAGACGTCTAAACTTATGGCAGCACTACGGAGCTCGGCATCCTGTCGCTCTCCTGCGGGGCCCAGCAGGGCGTACCGCACGGTCTCTCGTACAAGGCGGCTTGGTTTTTGGCCGGATTGCTGCCGGGATCTGGACGCCAAAGCTCTCTCAATGCATTACATTGGAGGGAGGAGGCGTCCAGGAGCGGGCAGGAATCCGGCGGCTCAGGCTGGAGGCCCCGTCAGCGGGCGGGCTTCGGGCCGTCGAGGCAATAAACAAAAAAAAAAAGAAAAAGTACTACGGAGCTCAGCCGCAGAATGATCAACTGGCAAAGATGATGTAACCTTCTAATGAGTCTAACTCAGAAGGCATAAAATGGTGAAGGTAGAAAGAAAATTTAAATCAAAGTACACTCTAAAAAATGTCGCGGAGTGTTTTGTTGACTCCATTGTACTTGAAAATTCTGCGTATTGTACTTATAAACTAATAATAATAACTTTTCGCAGTAGTGTAACGCTCGTAGATATTATTTTCATTAGTTACAAAAGTCATAGAACAAGTATACACAAGAAATAAAAACAAACCGATTTTAATACTTACGGCCTCGGATGACCCAACAATGACGATCATCTTCATAAAAACATGCGGCTGACCTGTCAGGTGCATTACCAGCGTTAGACTTTCTCATATGCTCCCGTCGTCGTCTTTGTTGACCCTATTATTATATTTCATGTCGTGAAGTGCCAAGCTAATAATATACCTATACGTTCTCATTTCTTTCGTAATTGCCCTTATAATATTTTGTATTTCAAACTTTATGCGTTATGGTATTGTGTTTATATCAATTTTATTTTACCATTTTTATCATATACTTTTGTATACTTTTATTTATTGTGTAATGAAAATAGTCTCGATTGTTTAGTTCTATGAAAAGATTATGTACGTTGTAAAGTGTAATAATATGTTTGTTACTATTACATATACAAATTGGGAATTATGTTTTATTATAACTTATCATGCAATAAAACAACAATACAAATTGGCTATAGTTTTTTTATTTTGTGATTTACAATTACTATTGTAAAGACATGGTTCGGACAATTATCGATAATAGTCGATAATATTGTCGAAAAGTTAGCGGATCAACACTACAGCACAAACAATACATACAATGGAACAATAGAATGTTTTTTACAATTGTTGATATCTTCAACTTGGAATGTTATCTAATTTCCAGGAAACACAATATATATAGATTCTAAGGAAATAGTGGTTAGCTAAATAAAACTTGTAACCATTCGAGACCTTGAAAATTGACCTTTCAATTATAATATAATTTGATAAGTTTCGGCGTAGTGAAATGAGGGTAAATCCAAAAAATGGGTCGAAGAATGTTTTGTTTTTATAACAAGCATCATTCAACACTTATGTCCTAAGAAAACAAAAAACCGAGGCTTGGAATGTGAAGTATAAACAGATGACGCAAGCAGTTTTTGTTTATAGTTTCAAGTGGCTAATATAAACATTTCGGTCTCAGGTACCTTCGATGTGATGTTTTGCTGATACTTTAGTTCTTTTACATTGTATTGAGTGTAACGATCATACAAAATATTGTTTGGATTTTATATTATTCGACATTTAGTGTCGAGCTCGGGTACCTAAAACTAGTAATAATAGGGGACCGGCCTATGCTTGATTTTGTACATTATTCTATATATACTGGCTAATAATACGAAAAGAAGCACTGCTGCGAAAACTGCATAAAATTGGTTAAAAATGAGCGAGTAATTCATATTTAAAATATTGTAATGTGCAGAAGTGGGCGCGATGTGGGGATATCGCTTCATCTCTTTCTTTCGCACGCGTCTTAATTCCCGATGACGTCACATGTGGGTATTTCGTCTCTTTTCTGTTTCTTGTTAATTACCCCTTCCACCGAAATTCAAAGACTTATAACCTGTTGATTTTTAACCGGATTTTTAACAATTCCTTCTGGTGTTACAATTTATATTATGTAAATATTTGATAATAGTAAAGAACAAAATGAGTCCGGTACCCTATTATATCTAAATACTGAAGTCGTAATATCAAATTTATATATTGTAGGTATCCATATTCACAATCTTTTTATGAATATAACACCGTTTACGAAAAAAAGATTTATGATTTATTACATTGTTTATGGCGCATATCGTCTATAAAGGTGGCAATCGCGCGTTTTTTACGCGCCGACACATACAGCCGCTGGGCTTTCGTGACAGCTGTCAGTTTGTAGGACTCACGCATTCAAGGGTTAAAATGAATACTCGTTTCCGAATAATAAATGAGAAATCGTGGTAACACCACTACAAACACTACGATTGGTGCCATTCATAACTAAGTGGCAAAATATTCTCCAAAAAAATAGGTACAAAGAGACCGCCGCGTCGCGTCACATCGTAGCCAATCACGCGCACCCCTCTGATGTACTTATGCCTCAGAACGGCGAGCGCATACACTCCCGCGCTCCCCCGCCCGTCGCGCCGTCCTTCAGTCAGTAATAGGACAACACGCGCGCGATTAAAATAAAATAAAATAAAATACTTTATTTATCACGTAGGCGAACAAAATTGCACTTATGATACGTCAAAACAAAGAATAAGAATAATTATTATTTCTAAACAACTATTAAAATCACTTATATAACTATGGAGATTTTAAATTAGGGATAAAGTTTATACAAAAGACTAGGTACAAACCGAAGTAAGCAGCTCGGGCTGGCAAGTGGGGAAATATAAGGGTAACGCGTCGCGATCCTCACCGGTGAGGACATGAGCCCTAGCCTAGCTAACCTACCAGCCTTTCACTAGCTACCTAAGTGATGACTACCCGAAGAAGAAGGCAGAAAGAAACTCCGGGCTTTCTTTTTGTCATCAATTGTTCAGTACTTCTTTTGTATTTTTTCCAAGTCTTTCTTGTACATAGTCACAATAGTTATATAAGCTAATGCACGCACATCACCGTTAACATGGGATAAGATGAAATCCAATCGACTAAACCTGGAGCGGCATAAAATAAAATTAGCGATAGCAAATAAAAGAGAACATAGATTCATACTTAAATTAGGCTTAGGCTGTTTTGATTACGAAAATGAGTCGTCAGTACTAATATTCAAACGCGGGGTATTTGTCAATGGTTCAGCTATACGCTGTAGCTAAGTAAGTACAATTTGGAAGAGGCTAGGCGGTTGTACTCCTAGCCGGATCGTTTGAATCCGCTGCGACTTCACGGGATCGAAACTCCTCAAGTTCCATCTACTCCCACTACCTTGGCTGCAACCCAGCGCCTCCTCGACCACGGATAATTCCACGCGCCGGCTCATGTGCAACGCCGAGGACGGGTGAATGACTCGCCGGATAACGAAGTGGACATTTTAGAGTACTTTGAGCGGGATCCTCGGCGAAGCACGAGAATGGCGGCACGGGAATTTAATATTAGTATTTGTGTGGAAAACATTAAATACCTACGGATTACACCCGTATCATTTCCGTCGGGCGCACGCAATTCACGACAACGATGCACTGGTAATGAACATTACGGGACTATGGATTGGCCGCGGCGCGCGGCCCCGTGACTTGGCCGGCGAAGCCCGGACTTAACACCCCTGGATATTTTCTTGTGGTCGGAAACAAAGACTCGTGTATTTTTTGGAACACGAAACACCTGACGAGTTACGTAGTGCGACAGTGGACGACTTTAACCGAGTGAAAAGTGACAGAGACACATTGCGAAAGCTTAAATACAATAACTTAAGAAGTGCACGTTTGTGTATCGAACGCGGCGGACTCCATTTCGAGCAGTTGCTTCGTTACCGGGAAGTGTAAATAGGTAATTTGTAAATAAACTGTTTAGGTATGTTAGTTGATTATTTTGTAAATAGCCCCAATTTTTTAAATACGCCAGAAGTACTCATAGTTCGTTCGCACTGTTTATTTTTATTACTATGACAATAAATGAAGTAGGTATTTTATCGGAAAGTAATGCTTAAATAAAGTAGGTATTTCCGACGGTCCTAAGCCCGTGTAAAGTATGAAGGAGAAATTGAGTATCCATTTACTTATTTATTTGTGATTTTTAATAAATTTAATAATGCTTGTTCTTCCAAAGTAAAATGAAAAAAATGCTGATTCACGATGTGAAAGCTCTACGCTTAAGTGCTTCACTCGAAGATTTCCTGCAAATGCCCTACGATTATTTTTGTCCGACGGTAAAATTGAGGCTATCAAGTCGAACATACAAAACGTGTGGTTTTCATCGTGCTTCCGTCAAGTCACTAAATCGACACATCGAAAAGATCCATAAAAAAGTGAACACGCACACTGATAGGAAAGTTAGACCTGTAAGAGTCGCGGCTAGTCGTGCTAATGAACTAATGTGCATTATTCAAAATTTAGAGCACCATGATGTTGAATGGCTCGATAAGAACGACGTAGACATTCTAAAATCGGATAAAAGCGAGCAGATTCACAACACTGAGCAGCAATCGAAGCAATCCAATGTCATCGAAAACTTAGAATCATGGATTCAGGTTTCATGGACTGAAGACTGTTAATTTGAGTTTAATATGTGCACCAAAAAAATTTAAAATAAGTTTATGTTAGTAAGATATATTTTTGTCCTTTACTCTATGTTGAATACCATATCAGTAAAATATAATTTCTATCCTAAATCTATTTTCTTAATTTTCAAATTATAATTATAACGTTATAATTATAATATAAAAACTATACATTGATTGACTAAAGAGAGGTAAGAGCTTTGCTTACTTTTGCTGACAAAGGGGATGGGGGGCGGTAAATAATTGTAATAAATCTGCGTACGTAATACTTAAACGGCCCCTTTTCTATGCGGACTATAGCGTTTCACCAGTCAGTAGGCTTATTTACTTTTTCAATTACTTGTAGATGTTCCATTCTATCTAATTCTACTTTAAGTTTTGAATGTAATGCATAGCGAATTCTACGAACTGGACATATTTTTGGTGTAATTCTAGTGTCAATGTGTAAGTGCCCTTCATGTGGTAAACAACCTAACCCTTCAAATGTGTCTGAATATGTATCAAGAAATGATTGTACTGACCTTTGAGTTTGATTGGATGTTAATTTAAATAATCTTTTGACAATACCCTGGTTGGTCTTCACAAGTTTTCCAGCCTAGTATAGTTGAACAGTCACATTTTACAACCATAGATTGAATATTAACTTGTTTCTTATTTTCAAAAGTACATGGCAGTGTTATACTACTTAGACCCGATTTCACCAAAGCAGAATAATTTTTATTCCAAGTATAAAACTAATATTTACTCTCGGATTACTATGTTTGCGTTTCACCAACTACTTATTCAGAGAATAAGCAAGTTATACCAGAGTAATTCTTATCCCATCAATTTTGAAGGAATAACGAGCTTCATCTTCGGATAAAATCAAAATGGCGTTTTTTATTAGCCAGCTGATGGTCAATCTATGTCTTGTCAGTCAACTGGCAGAGAGCAACCATCACATTAATAACGAAAGCAATTATTATTGAGGAGCAACCCAAGAGATTTATTTTTCCAGTATATTATATTACTCTTTAAATATATATAAAAAAGCCATATAGCAACTGGGTACATTGTGAAATTGTAACGAAAAATAAGTTCATTTACGTTTTATAATTAAAATATGCAGCATTTGGAGACAACTTATTTCGGAAAATGAAAGCGACAGTGAAGATGACTTATGTTGTAATACGACGTCCAAGATGGCTCAAAGAAAGAAATGAGCATTTTACAACTATGACGAAAAGGATTTCATGATAAGATTTCGTTTATCTAAAGCAGCAACATATAATTTACTACTGAAGATTGAAAATCAATTGGAATTTATGTCTGAGAGGTTAGTAATATAATATGTATGTACTTAAATTGCTTAGCTAGACTATTATTATAATTTACATACCCAACCTAAAATGTCAATGTTAGTTTTAAAGCTTTATTTTATTTATTTATACTTTGTAAGAATGATACTTTCTATGTACAAATTTTAATGGATTGTACAGTACAGTTATTAGGTGTATAATTAGTATGTACTATGTTTTTGTTCATAGATTTTAAAATAATACGATTACGTTTTTCGTTCTTTCAGGAACCAATCTATATCCCCATCAACCAGCTTTTGACCACCCTAAGATTCTATGCAACCAACAACACACAATTAGCCACTGGTGATTTCAGTGGATTTAGTGTATCAACAGCACATAGAATACACCGAGTTAGTGCAGCTATAGCATCGTTACATCAAGAATATGTAAAATTTCCTACTAAGAGGCAGGAAATACAGCAAGAACAAAGTAACTTTTATCAAATAGCTAAGTTTCCTAGAGCAATAGGAGCAATGGATTGCACCCATGTTAGGATAACATCTCCAGGTGGAGATCAGGCTGAAATTTTCAGAAATAGAAAGGGATATTTTTGTATTAACGTCCAGACTATTTGCAATGCAAATATGGAGATTACTGATATTGTTGCAAGATGGCCAAGGTCATGTCACGACAGCACTATTTTTAATAATTGCTATCGAAAAGCCATCTTTTATGTTAGACATAATGGTGATGCGTTATTACTTGTTGATTATGGATATGCTTCCACATCCTATACAATGCCTCCACTAGAAAATCCAAAGACTCCATTAGAACATCTATACAATGAGTCACAAATTAGATCAAGGAATCCTATTGAAAGGTCTTATGGAATTTGGAAACGGAGATACACGTCGGAACTATTTTGATGATTACGATGACATCGATATAAGCACAAGGTTTCGATTGTCAAAAGAATCTGTTTTGACTATTTTAGAAATCAGAGGGCCTACCATCATCTTTTATCGAGCGACTCAGTATTGATTCAGTTCAATATAGGTTCCTTAACTGAATCGGGTTATTTCGTACCATCATGTCGTTAACTCACTATCGCAATTGAGTCGGAACTCGGTGGATGAGTGAATGAAATTTGTCTCTGGTCTGTTCGCTACACAACAAATTAAAAAGGGATAGCCCTATAAGCACTGTATAAGTGTGTTTCGCTTGTTCAATACTTCGAGTTCTGCGTTCCGAAACCTTAGTTAGTTATTTCCCGATAAGTTACTGTTTATTTTGGTTAAAATGAAATAAATTAAAAATGACTAATATATACGAACTGTTAATAATTTAATTGAAAGGCGGGTATTAACTCGCTACAAACTTAATTTAATTCCTTGATTTAGGTGAAAATATTTTATCATTTGTATTATTATAAAACTAAATTTAGATTTCTGTTTCGAATTAAAAACGCACCTCTCGCTTTTGACAAAAGTGTCGAGTTGCGCGGTTATTGTTTATGTTTTAAATTCTTATAGTGTTACACTGTGTTGTGATTAAAGTTTTTTACATATGTGTTGTGTAATAAATAATGGCGTAGGTATGCGTGTAAGTTCCAATGCATTTTTAAGTAATTATTAAACTGAGGGGAAAAACAATTCTAAAGATATATAACTTTAAGAAATAAAGTGATTTAAGTGCCCTTTGTTTTATAATTTACAGTGAGTTGTCCCGTCGAAGAGTTAATTATACTCAATAGGAGAAATTATGGGAAATTTTATTCCAAATTAAATCATTGGCAACGGGATACAACAAAAGTTCCTAAGCTAAAGAATTTTCGAGTGTTTTTGCCCGAACGCAAGTCACAAGTGGCCACTTATACTTTCTAGGAGCACACATGCTGCAACACTATTACATTTTAAAACTGATATTGCTCATTTTTGTGTTTAATAACAAACAAGACCAATCCGGGCACAAAAATATTAACTTGTTTTGAATCGCTTATTTTGACAGATAGCCGACTCAGTTTAGGTTCAATTGTACATAATGGTACGACACAGAACGAATGATAGTAGATTCCGATTTAATATTGAACTTGATTAGGCGGTGACGTATATTGGTCGTGTTTGACGACATCATGGTACGAGAATAGCGAACCAGTTCAGTTTAGGTCCTGAACTGAGTCGGAATAAGAGATGATGGTAGGCCCACAGGACTAGAAATCCAATTGAACGTTTGTTTGGAGTATGGAAACGTCATTTTCCAATACTGGCTATTGGTACGCAAATTAGCCTCAAAAATTGTTTGCCTGTCATTGTGGCCACTGCAGTTTTACACAATATATTAATAAAGGCAAATGAAAATTTACCACAAGATGATCCCCATCTAGAACTTCCTGCACCATAAAAACTGGTAGCACAGGGCAGAATACAAAGGAATAATGAGAGCGTCAGGGATATAAATCCGGAGCAGGCGACGATTAATCAATAATTATTTTAGAAGTTTGCAATTAATTGTTCGGTATTCCGAACACAAAATGAATTTAAGGAGTTAAACTCTTCCTTCAATTGTATCACAGCTTAATTTTTTGCCGCGGTGGTTACCGCGTCGGTTTTATTTTTATTTTCAATGAGATCCTTGTATAATTGTATTTTGTGAAAAAGTGTATCAGGATGTCTTTTTTATTAGACGTAAAATTTGGTCCACGAGCTTTTTTAAACATTATCACCGATAGTCAATAAATTCAAAATAAAAGGAAACACACAACACTCAATCAAAACAAAACGTACTTATCTTGACATACAATCATAAACCAACTAAATGAATAACACACAGATTACGTTTTGTTTCTGCATAGTGAACGTCTCTTTAATTTAGTACATGTACGTAGTGTGTTCAAAAAGTATCGCGAATTTTGTGTATTTTCAAAAATTATTTATTTATTCGTGAATATCTATGTTATCCCCTTCAAACTAATCCCCTTGGGATATTATACACTTGTGCCAACGTTTATTCCAATCTTCGAAGCACTTCAAAAATGATTTTTTTGTATCTTGTTCGGCTCCTCCTTCGATGCCGTCTTTATCTCGTCAATCGTGGCGTAGCGTCGTCCTTTCATGGGCCTCTTCAGTTTCGGGAACAAGAAAAAGTTACAGGGGGCCAGATCTGGGGAATACGGTGGCTGTGGTATCATTAGTGTGTTGTTTTTGGCCAAGAAGTCGCGTACAAGCAGCGATGTGTGAGCAATTTTGGTACGAATTTTGCGGCGACCCGTTTCATGCCCAAATTATCGATTAAAATCGAAGTTCACGAGCCAATCGATATGCCTAGGTCCTCGGCAATTTGTCTAACGGTGATTCGACGATTGGCCAATACCATTTTCTTCACTTCATCAATTTTTTCGTCTATTGTTGAAGAGCTCGGGCGTCCGGCACGCTCTTCGTCGTTCACATCTTCTCGGCCTTCTGAAAAAATTTTGTACCACCGATAAACGTTGTCCAAAGTAGCTTCTCCGTATGTCACAGTCAACATTCGGAACGCACCTGCGCACTTAATTTCGTTTTTCAAATTTGATACAGGTTCTTTGTTCCATTTTTTGACTAGGTAAATGTCGAAGACGAACCAAAACACGTCCAAGCAAAGCAGCTGTCAACAATTAACTGAACATTCAAAATGGCCGAACTTGTCAACATAAGTGAGAGACATATGTACCAACATAACGCCACAATTTTTTTTAATTCGAATATACGTAACACGCGAAAATTCAAAATTCGCGATACTTTTTGAACACACCTCGTATATCATAATATGCTCCTATGGAAAGTTGAAGACATGGTCCGAAATAATAATACAACCGACGGTGACATTTTGTTTTGGTCGTAATGTATTAAGAGTGAACGGTTTGCAAAGCATTCCCTCAATGGTTGATTTAGTAACGGGCTGTTAGATATAGTAGTTACGGGCTGTTAGATTTTCCTTCATGAGACGTTCGATATTTTAACACTCGTGTTAATTCTAATGCCCAATTACTTAATGCCGTTTAATTAAGAAATTGGCGACATTGGACGTAACTCTCAAAAGCAGTTGGCATGTCATGTAAGGAAACGCAGGGCACTTAAATTTTCAAAAGAAATAAACGTTTGAAAAATTAACTGAAAAATTGAATCCATTTGCCAGAAAAGTTTTATGGGTGCAAATTAGACAATGCACATAAAAAGCTAAAGGGAGACGATTTTCTCATAAAGAAAAACTCATTGCATTATCCGTAATGAAGCAAAGCCCAAAATGCTATAGATTCTTGCAAAGAATATTTATTTTGCCTTTAAAGTGCACCTTAAATAAACTTGTAACTGGTTTGGATATAGAGACTGGGATCAATACTCAAGTATTTGAAGCAATTAAACAGGAGGTAATAATTCTTTCACTTAGCATGATTCACATACTTTAGCTCTTTTAATAAAATTTAAGAAATTTGTGAAATTTGCCAAAGTTAATGTTATTAGATGTAGGATTAAATAATAATAATAATTACTATAATCATTGTTTTCATGTTAAAACATGGAGGGGAAAAAAAATTGTTCAATAATATTTGATGAAATAGCCCTAGAAGCAGCCTTAACCTATGATAAAAAAAAAAGATTCAATAATAGGGCTTGTCGACCTCTTTGGAAAAAAAAATGAACTTGCAGGTCATGCATTAGTATTTATTAAGAGGAGCAATTTATAAATGGCAACAGCCTCTGGCATACTACTTTTGCAAGGGGGCAGCATCTGTAGTCGAAATAACGGCAATTTTAGTAAAAATGATTAATGATGTCAGTGACATAGGATTGTTGCCAATTGCTGTTGTCTGTGATCAGGGCACAGCATTTCAATCTGCCCTAAATAGTCTACAAGAAGACACACGGAGAGAACAATTGATTAAAGGCCGAAAAATTGGTGAGTCAACATTTTTATTCCCTGACAGTTTATAATATTAATTCTTCAATCAATAAAATATTCAATTCCATTGTATTAACCACTTACTATAACAATATTTTCAGATAATGTTATCTCCCTCAAGGGACATGCAATCAGCATAATTTACGACCCACCACATCTCATGCAGGGGCTAAGAAATAATTTTTGACAAAAAATATAAAATATGAAAATAAAATTTCTAAATGGGATGATATTGTAGATATATATAAAACAGACTGCAACCACGTACAGATAAGGCTGTTACACAAGTTAAATGATGAACATGTGATTCCAGAGAAAATAAAAAAGATGAAGGTAGTCTATCATTAAATATAATTTTGTAAATTATTATTATGACATGCATATGTTATTTGTATATAATGTAATGTATATTTATAAAAAAATATCTTTTTACTTCAGGTAAAAAAATGTGTAAGAGTTTTTAGTTGGACAGTGGCGGCCACTTTACTGTACTCTGCCCAATTTTGTGAGTTTACAATTAATTACGGCAAATTTTATAACTTATGTAAGAGTTAATATTCTTAATATATGTTTTATTACAGCTCAATATGCTGATGGAACAAAAGTAAGCTCATCTTTAAGCAACACAGCCGAAATGGTATCGTTTTTCGATGGCCTCTTTGATTCGGCAAATGGATTCTTCCAAATAAAAAAAATAAGGGTAAACCTTTAAGGCAAGCAGTAACATTCACTTCTAGTCATCTAAAATTTTGGGAAGGGGCAATAAAAAAACTTAACTCTATAAGATTTGTGGATGGCAAAACTAACAAAGAAACATTTGTGCCCTCTCTTAAAAATTGGATTACAACAGCAAAAATACTTAAGTTGAATGTTAAGTAAATTGTTAGATTAATAAGGCAACACAAATATTATTCTTACGTTGGTAATATTGTTTAATTTTGCGGTTGGCTATATTGTTACTGTAGAACGCTTTTTTTTTAATGTAAAATGTGCGAGACATATTAGTTAATAAAAAACGTTATAAACAGATACAAACAGTTTTCATTCACTAGTTTGTACATAAATATGCAAATGTCAAACTGGAACACATGGGTCTTCTCGTTCCGTTTTCAGCTTTCATAAGTCATACATATATGTAAGAGACTTAAAAAATAGTATTTTTATTTGGATTTCATGTGTATCTGAGAAAACTGTTTAAAGAATTACAAGAGAAGGAAAAGATGTAGCGACCAAATTCAAAAAATTTGAAGACAGGCAAAAGCCGCACAAAAAAATAGTTGGATGATTTTGATCTATCAGTAATGAGTAAAAAAAATTCACCACTTCTATTTAGTGAAAAAGGAATTACTAACAGTAAACAAATTGAGGCTTGAATCAAAAGAAGACATACATTTTTAAGGAAGTAACACAACATTGCGACGACTATTAAATTCCATTGGATTCAAATGTAAATGAAGTCAATCTAAACGGAATGTGTTCATGGAAAGGTACAACATTACTGTTTGGCGTGCTAGATACTTAGAAGGGATGAGAAAAAATAAGATCATAGATAGGTGACCTGTTGTTTTTCTTGATGAAACTTACATACATGCGAATTATCATATGAAAAAGTGTTAGCAAAACAATAAAGAACATGGAGACCTAGTGTCTGAAAATAGTTTCGTTGAAAATGCCTTACTAATTTTTAAATCGCATTCAAAATCTTCTGATTACTTGCATTCAGGGAAGTAATTTCTTAAAGTGGATGACAGAAAAAGTCGCGGCCCATTTTCCACTTTATTGTATTGTGGCGATGCATAATGTCTTATACCACTGTACATAAGTAAACAAAGGCCCAAGAATGTCAAGTCTAAAGTTAGAGATGCAAGACTAGGGAAAATAAAGGTCCATGGGCGGCGGAACGATTGCTCGTTTGCTACTAAGGTAAAAAAGAAACTCGTATGAATGACGTCCACAGTGTTGTTCTTGTCAGGCAATAATTTGGCGTTTACAGGGTGCTCTAGATCTGAAACGTTATAAACCCCTAACAATTTCTACTTATTGGCCTTAATGCAACTTCCAGGAAAATTTGATACTGTGATTATGGAGCAACTATATTTTAAGAAATGTATTCAAAACGAATTAAATGGCTTACTTGGAATGAAGTTCGAAATAATATTCTGACTGTGGGAAACTCAGCTAAATACGTCTCCATCATTATTGACTGCATGCCTGATGTAAGCCACGTTGAACAATTATCACGAACATTCCGGTTCATTGACGCTAATGAAGAATAAGTGGAAGTGCGAGAATGTTTTATTGCTTACAAGCTAGTGAGTGACTAATCGAGAGCAGGACTCACTGGCCTCTTTTTTAATACAATTGTACAAGAATTTTATTTAGACATGAACGATTGTAGAGGTGAAGCATACAATAACAGTGCTATGATGTTAGGAGTAAACAAACGTGTACAAACCAGAATTTTAAACCTATAACCTGGGGCAATCTTTAATCCAAGTGACTACCACAGGTTGAGTTTGGACATAGCAGATACATCCAAAAGTTCGGTTACATCTGTTTCGTTATTTGGATTTCTGCAAAAAATATTTGTTTTATTTTCTGGATCAACTATGCAATGGGAATTGATATCCTAGCTGCTAGGATGCTAGGACCTAGTACATAGAAGAATTATGGCTGAGAAATCTTTACGAAACTAGTTGGGAGAGTTGAGTTTTAAGTCTTGCAGCTCTTCGTATTCACTTTATTTCAGTTCGTGATACACTTCAAAATCTTCACGAAGAAACTCAGGACTCAATTGTAACATCAGAGACATTGTCGCTATTTCAGAAGATGAAGCAATTTGAATAGCAATAAAATGGCGATCACAAATTCTGCCCAATTCTTACAATGAAGTATAAATGATCGCTAACAATTTCCATGAAGAGACGGATCAACGTAAATCCACAATACTCTTAAACGTTATGGGTTCTTACTTCTTATACGCTAAAATATGAAGTGGCATTTTTAATATGGTTGTACTGGCAAAGTGAAGAGCCATCCTGCATTAGACTTCATCCAAAAACATTCCACAGACAGATGGTCTGTGGAATGTTTTTGGATGAAGTCTAATCTTGCCAATGTTGGAACATCATTTAAAACATTAACTGCAAAAGGAATGGCAAAACGGAAATCATAGGTATTTACACTAGTGAGCGGGCCGAATCATTTTATCATCGAAAGAAAAATAAAAACATCCAAGTTCTTAAAGCATGAATTTGTCTTTAATGAAAATGCAACTATTCTCTCATTGTATGACGTAATGATCAAATATGGTGATACAAATTGCGACAGTTTTTTAATAAACATCTCACAAGTGTTTGATTGTCGTAATATTCAAAAGGCAGAATAATTTAGTTAATACCGACACAAAACAACTTCCAAAGGTATGAAGTCGGTCGTAAAACAGTTGATGAAAGTTTGGTTCCTATAATTCTTGGTGCAAGGATTCCAAAAACATCAGCCATTATCAAGGGTCGAAATTTGGAAAAAAATGTGAGGAACACTGTCAAAAAAAATTGAATTAAAAATTAAAACATGTGGTTTATACATTTCTCAGACATTTCCAATGATTTATTTATGCACAAATTCACTTGATTTAATCTTATCGTTGGCATGTTACATATACTTCCTACAACCCCTATAATTGCTGATCATGCAATCACTGATGCAACCCAGTAACAACGGATACAACTCCTCGAGCATCTGACCAAACGTGTCACCTACTCCTTGGGCACGAGACGCCGACGCTGCACCGCTACCCACAAAATAAAATAAAACTAAATTAGACGACGATGACCCGGTATTAATGGCTGCTATAGATGAGTTCAACCGATATACCGTTTGAGTTTAAACGACTTCAATTTCCGATCCGTCTTGCATTCGCCATGACAACTAACAAATCATAAGGCCAATCCTTGAAAGTTGGTCAATTATACGTGTCATGTTCAGGGGTTGGAAGACCATCTGCGTTATTTGTTCTTGCGCCTGATAATAAAACGAAATATGTCGTCTATGACAAGGTGCTTCACTGAAGAGTGCAACCCATGCACCAAAATTCAAGGCCAATAAAGAATCATTAAAGTACTTGATTTTTTAAAAAATATATTTATTGTTCTGATAAAAAATTTAACTTAATAAAAACTAAAATCTGCTCTCAATTATTTGTCTCTAAGGCGAAATAAAGTTCGCCGGTAAGCTAGTTTTATTATATTTATATAGCGATTCTTTTTGATTTCTTGTTTTCGTTACAAGAAACCGTTAAATAGAATCTAGACAAAATGTTAATTTATCTATATGACCTGAAATTTCCAGACGGACAGAAACTGATTAATTCTAATAGAAAATGTTTTATAATAGGTTTCTGTCGTATAATTGGAAGTTTATTAATAATTTGCAAAAGACTCATTGAGTCAGGAGATATAACTTTCTTGCCTGCATATAAATTATGCCAAGACCACTTAGAATCCTGCTTTAGCGCCTTCCAAGCTAAAGAAGGCTTTAAAAATAACCCATCACCAGTTCAGTTTAAGGCCGCATATAAAATACGTGTCGTTCACGGTGAGCTGAAGCATATTGCGAATGGCAACTGTTCTATTTTAGAAAATATAAATATTTTTACTTATACTCAATCAAGATACGATAAAAAAAATTACTGCAGTATCTAAGACATCTATTGTAATGTTTACATTTCTATTAGAATTATGTTGACTATACCTGTAAATACAGCTTCAGAGGAAAGAAGCCTGTAAAATGGAAAATAATTAAAAACTACATAAGAAAGAGCATGAAGTTGGACCGATTGTCTGGTTTAGCAATACTCTCAATCGAAGCAGATTTGCCTGCAAAACATAATAAAAACTCTATACTAAAGGACTTCTGTAAAATAAAAAGCCAAAGAACATTAAGGTACAGTCGTCAAATTTGATCCCCGAGCTTAACTTGGTCCCCATCGGCTTTTGTTTTGCTAAATAACGCCATCTAGTTTTAATACTTCAAATTTAAAGTAAGTTTAATCTGTCGGCCATTGTAAAAGTTTCATGGTGAAACTTACCTCCTGTTTTAAAATATGAAATAAAAAATTGGTTGCAATAGTACGAGTACTTTTTAATATAGATGTAGGGTAAAACTTGGTAATACGCCCCAAGTGACAAAACGCCCCACCACTCTAACACTCACACTAACAAAGCTAAGGCGCTGACAAGACGTGCGGTGAGCCACCAGTAGTGGAGTAACATGGTCGAAGTGTACGCGTAATTTGTGACGTCCGCTCAAAATATATTTCAAATACTAGTTTTATTGGAGTGAAACAATTTGTGGTAAGTCTACTAAAAAATCATATATATTGTTACTCTAAAATGTTGTCTTAAAATGACCCATACTATAATAAAATAGATTAAAAATTGCCTTCGTTTTTTTGTTTCGTCAATCGTTATAACCTTGAAACTAATGTTATGATATCGGTCTGGCATATTAAAAATCAAATTTGACAATACGCCCCTAAGCCATTTGTTTAATACGCCCCAAATTTTTAACTATGTAGCAGTATTTTATTTTGAGTGTTCTTATTACAGGTAATATTTCGAAAATATCAAAGAACGACATTACGAGCATCGTGGAGTGCATACGCCTTAGACAAAGCCATGGTGTACTAAATAAAGAAATTTGTGTTAATGAGGCATCGAGAAA